>NC_089250.1:158038673-158182961 GCF_963930625.1 Muntiacus reevesi | reverse complement strand
GTATCTCTCTCTCCGTCTTTCTCACACACAGACTCAGACACACACGCACTTGCAGATAAATAAATCATTGCAGATCCCTTCATCATCCCCAGCTCCCCAGGGACAGACTTGCTGTGAAGCTAATGAAACTTAAGATGATGGTCCCTTTCTTCCACAGTCTCTAGGAGAGGCCCTAGCAAAGTGTCTCGATGATTATATATTTTTGTAAAGCTTTGCAAAATTCACACTAGTGGGAGATTTTAGCTGCAATTGTGCAGATCACCGCCTCTTTCCACCCTGACCTTTCTTTCATCACACATTCCCTCCTGTGTCCAGAGGATCGGACGCGTCTCAGACACTCAAGCCTCTGGATAAGGGGAAACTGACGTTGTGGATACGTTTAGCTTGAGTTGAGCTAAACTCAACTCAATGTTTAGGAGACGCCCAGTTACTTCATTGTATTTTTAAGTTACAGCTGGACATCCCGGTAAAGGCATGATGGCACAGCTTCCAGGAATACCCCACTGCCCACTGTTCCCACCCACTAGCACCACAACATGAGGCCACAGGACCAGAAGTCATAGAGTAGCATGGATGTGTCCTGTGGGGACAGGACCTGATATTTGTGGGCAGAAGAGGAGAAACAGTTTGAGATGTATAGAGCCGGAAACTAGTCTCGGAAAAAAATGTCACATCATTCAACATGTTAAATTACAAGCAAACTATCCTACTTTGATCAACCCCAACTCACATTGGAAATACTCTATTAGAAATATATTTGATAATGTAGCATACACGGTGATAAACACATCGTGATTTCTGTTCAAAACTCTGTGTTCATGTTTCAAAGAGCGCCTCCTGTTATGTATGCTGTGGCCCCCAAGCCTGTGGTGCGCTTAGACTCTATGTTCTGTTCCCGTCTTGATTTGGTGTTTGATTTGGTCATTCTCTTGCATATTTTTCTTTTTTTTAAACGTATGTGTTTGTGTGTGTACACTTGTTTTTTAATTATTTCTTTTTTTTTTCATTTATTTTTATTAGTTGGAGGCTAATTACTTTACAATATTGTAGTGGTTTTTGCCATACAGTGACATGAATCAGCCATGGATTTACATGTGTTCCCCATCCTGATCCCCCCTCCTGCTTCCCTCCCCATCCCGTCCCTCTGGGTCTTCCCAGTGCACCAGCCCTGAGCACTTGTCTCATGCATCCAACCTGGGCTGGCGATCTGTTTCACACCTGATAATATACATGTTTATATAAGTTGTTATTGAAAGAAAGTAAAAGTCGCTCAGTTGTGTCCGACTCTTTGCAACCTCATGGAGTTCTCCAGGCCAGAATACTGGAGTGGGTAGCCTTTCCCTTCTCTAGGGGATCTTCCCAACCCAGGGACTGAACCCAGGTCTCCTACATTGCAGGCAGATTCTTTACCAGCTGAGCCACTAGGGAAGCCCAAGAATACTGGAGTGGGTAGCCTAGCCCTCCTCCAGTGGATCTTCCCAACCCAGGAATCGAACCAGGGTTTCCTGCATTGCAGGCAGATTCTTTACCAACTGAGCTCTCAGGGAAGTCCTAAATTGTTATTAATTCAGTACAAATACTTCTACAACTTATTTTCAGACACTGTTTTGAGAGGTATACATTTTGACACATATAGCTCTTGTTTGTTTATTTTCACTGGATTTACAGTTTTCATATGGGGTTCCCTGGTGGTTCAGATAGTGAAGAATCCTCCCGTAGTACAGTACAGCGATTGAATCTGCCCAGGTTCAGTCCCTGGGTCAGGAAGATCCCCTGGAGAAGGAAGTGGCAACCCCCTCCAGTATTCTTGCACAGGAAATTCTATGGACACAGGAACCTAGCGGGCTATAGTCCAGGGGGTCGCAAAGTCAGACACAACCGAGCAACTCACGCTTTCGTAGTTTTCATGGTGTGAATATACTACAATTTATTTGTCCTGTGTTCTGTCAATGGGCATTTGGGTTATAATAATGATGACATGGAAGTAAACAGCACACAATGAAAATCTTATTCATCTGTGTGAGAGATGCTCTATAGCTGTGACCTGTAAACTCTTTTTGCTCAGGTATTTTCTAAAAAAATCTTGAAAAGCTGTGTTAACTCTTCATACATTTTTAATTGGCATCTAAAAAGTATTTCAATCTAAGTTTATGTACTTGGAAAGGATTTAATTTGCATAACATTGTAATAGAGATATTTAAAGATAAAACTGAAGATTGAAAAAATTCAATGAAATGAAAGTAGTGTAATGATTTGACTCTCACTAACATCCATTTAAATAATATGCTTTTAAAATATCCTTTAATAGTTAGAAAGTTTATATTACTTCCTTTGTCCTTTGAATTCGAAATTCTATTTTTCCATTCTCAGAATTTTATCTTGATGCAGTACATTTTTATGTTTGACAGTCTGTTATTGATAATCTCATCATATTTCTATCCTTCATATTGATTCAGAGTTCTAAGTGATTTTTGGATATCATTCTGTCGTCATTTTTTGAGTTTAAGTACCTTTTTCTAGTCATGGCTTGTCTTTGTTTTGTGTGTTTGGATATTTTTTGTTCTACTAGGTTTCTAATTTTAATGCAGTTAGTTTATTACCATTTCCTTTATGGCTTGAGGATTTCTGTGTCTTCTTTAAAAATTTCTTATCTTAAAGTCATAAATATAATTTATGTTTTCTTCTAAAGGTTTAAAGTTTTGTTTTTCATATTTAATTCTTTCATTTATTTAGAATTTATTTTTGTGTATGGATGCCTTAGAAATCTAATTTTATTTTAGTTTTTTCAAGGGAATATCCAGTTGTCATAGGACTGTTTTTAAGTAGCTCAACTTTTGTCTAGTGACAGTTTTTGGTAAATTCAAATATATATATATATACACACACATTCATATATATATAAATTCATATATATATACACACACATTCATATATATATAATATATATATAAAAACTCATATATATATATACACACACACACATGTGTGTGTGTGTGTGTGTTTTATTCCTTGGGTATACTTGTTCTTTGAGATTTTTAACAAGAAAGGGCTAACTTGCTTAGCCGGCATTATTTTGTAGTCTTCACAGGTAACCAGCACTACAGTTAAGCCCATGCAATTTGTTTAGCTAATATTCACTAACTTGACCTAAATGTAAGTGAATAGTCACACACATTTCCTGTCTTAGAATGACAGGGGCAAAATTTAGGAACTTAGCCTCATAGTAAGCACAATAAATGTTAATGTTAAAATACGAGTGAATGATTGAATGAGTGAATTGATGAATGAGTTATATGATAGAATTCTTAAAGGATACTTGTTATAGCTTAGATTATTATTGGCTTATCTTATACTTTAGGATGCAGGGAAATTGATCTCATTAATGGACTTGGCTTTCTAGGAAGCCATTTTCTCTTAGCAGAGCAGTATTTCTCAAAATGTGGCCTTGCGGAATCACATGGGAAGTGGGGTGAAATGCACATTACAGGATTCCACCCCAGATCCACTGAATCAAACTCTGTAGAGTGGGATCCAAGCCCTCCAGGAGATTCTTATCACTCAACAGAATTTTAAGTCACCTGTTTAGTGAAATGTCATTCAGAATCCCTATTCAGGTATTCTGCCCGACAGCGCAGTGTCACCTCTTTCAGCAAAGCCATCACACTTGCAGGTCAAAACGCGTTAAAGTGGAGAAAACATTAGCTTAAGATTGGATCCTGGAGTCTCATATTCCAGGCTTTTTCTGAGGTCATGTGACCGCCTCGTGCATGTTTCTTATTTCCCTGTGTGTTAATTTCCCCATCTGTGGCTCTTCCTGCAGGTTGGAGATATAGTTAAATTGGCCATGTTCATTGTAGGGGAGAGAGGCAGAGTTAAACTAGGACCAGAAGCCCTGCCAGCTGCTCTCTTGTCCCTGACCCGTAAATCTGAATAACATTCGGGTAGCAGTTGTGATGTACGGGTATTTTGTCATCAGTTCAGAGCAAAGTGACCCTTTCTGAAACATGGCTTGGGGTCCAACCTGGAAACCACCATCACTGCCATTCGTAGTTTGTTGGCCACACAACAGTTGTTTACACAGAGTGCCTGAGGGTCCGTGGACCCATCGTGCTATGCTAAAAACAACCAAAGAATTTTGTTTAATCCAACCTTCTTAAGAGCGTCATTAGGACTTCTAGGTATTTAAAAAATAAATAAAAGGGAACTGACAGTTCCTGTTTGTCTGAGAAGTGCTTTGCCCAGTGTCCTAAAGCCCAGCCTCAGGAACTGATTCATCACAAGTCTCCAAAATACTCCAGCTTTTTCTCTTCACAGTAATTCAATTTGAATGAACATACACTCAGAGTATATGAACCGTACAACTGGTTTTAAGCAGGGATAAAGCTGGGATCATCCTCACCTCCATCCTGAATGGTACAATCATCTTTTATTTCATTCTGCTCGGCACTGGTGGCAATTAAAGCTCCCAAAGTATGAAATGTTTTCATCAAGTCAGGCATTAAAAATATTGGCCTGTCAGAGGGGGCAGTGGACCCATGCTTTACTGCCGCTATTCTTCAGCTGCACCAGGGCATGAAGTGGTGAGAAGCATTCATTTCATGCAGTGGGAAAATAAGGCCAACTTCGGCTTTAATCCTTATTATGAGGAGGCGAGTCTCTGTTGGAGGGTAATGAGTGGATGCACCCCATTTAGCTTAAAGTAACAGATCTATATAGAGTTGTTAATTTGTAGATAAATATGGGGTTTTTTTTTGTACCATCGATGTCTCTTGATCCACACAAAGTGGTTATATTAATACTGAAACATTATTAATCAATAGTTTGCTCTTTAAAAATACATCAGTAGGACTACCCAATTACCTTTAAGTATATATCAAAGGGCACAAAGCAATCTGATGTGTACTCAAAGTCCATTAGAAGCCACCAGACATATTAATTAAAATTCCTAGTTACAATGAACGTTACAATGTGCATAAAAATTTTCTGCTTTGAGTAACAAATAGGTATGGGCTAACTGAAAAGCTAGAGCTTGCAGATCTATTTGAGGACAGTGGAGGGCCTGGGTGATTTTTGCCTTAGTGAAACCTGGGAATGATTTTATTTTACTTGAATCCAACATATAAAGGGCTATTACTCAGGATTGTGAATGGAAAGGGTCAGGCTCCTCTCCTGTGTGTGTGTGTTGAAGGGAAGGGAGGAATTCTCTTAAGTTGAAATCAAGCATTACCAAAATGGTGCATAGGGCTTCACTCACAGCTCAGTTGGTGAAGAATCTGCCTGCAACGCAGGAGATCGGGGTTCGATTCCTGAATCGGGAAGATGCTCTGGAGAAAGAAATGGCAACCCACTATTCTCGCCTGGAAAATCCCTTGGATAGAGGAGGGTGGCAGGCTACAGTCCATGGGATCACAAGAGTCGGACACAATTTAGCAACTAAACCACCACCCAAAATAGCGTCTGCATGAGTACTAAGTCGCTTCATTCATGTTCAACTCTTTGCGAACCTATGGACTATAGCCTGCCAGTTTCCTCTGTCCAAAGGATTCTCCAGCAAGGATACTAGAATGGGTTGCCATGCGCTCCTCCAGGGGATGTTCCCTTCCCGGGAACTGAACCCACATCTCCTGTATTGGCAGGCAGGTCTTTACCACTACCATCTCCTGGGAAGCCCACCAAAGTGGTAGGTGCAATAAAACTCCATGGGAGATTAAAGACAAAACTAAACACTAAGATGTGTGTCATCCAGTCCTTGCCGATCCTGCTGTGTGGCCAGGCATCGTTGAATTTGATCAATCTGGTTGTGGCAAAGGCCCACAATGAATGAACCCCACAGCATGGTCTCTGCCCTGCAGTGACTATTTGTACTAATGGACGCTTTTGAATTTGTGCTGAGAGGTAGATAATCTACCATTTTCTCATCTAACAACAGTAGTGAGCTTTCATTTCAGACTTCATTTCTTACTGCCAACAGCCCAGCCGTATCTCCTGTCCAAGAAGACTCAATTAGCCAAACTATTTACCAGACTGCCCCCAAATTACACACAATCCAGGAGCTTAAAGAAAAAGAGAAGAGAAAGCCAAGACATGTGAATGCTGTTTCCCCCGCCTCCCCGCCTTGTCCGTACCGCCCCTCCCCTCCCCCCTACACACATCTGGGTTCTGTGCATCTGGTTGTTTCAAGGAGAGAGAGCATAAGCTCTTAAGGCCCAGGAACGGGATTTACAGTAATATGCTCACTAAACAAAACTCGACAACTAAGGCCTGGGTGCCCCGAGGAACGTGCTGTAACGGTTCTGGATTCTATAGCCTCGTACATTTCTAATGACTTTGTCAGAAAGTGGCAGCCTCTTCAGATCTAAGGAGGTGGCATTTAGATATGAGACCCATATTTAAGCATCACATACCCGAGCATTGCTGATTTAGGGGTGTGCTCTCCCCCTACCCCTTGGCATCTGTCCCTGGGCCATTATCTAGCACAAGTCATCCACCGAGACTAGTGTCAGGTGTAACTGATTGTCATTCAACGCAAGTGAAATCTTTAGGTGGACATTAGTCACTGCTTCAGACATGTTAGCTTCAAGTGGAAGCAGTCAATTACAGACCAGAGGTTTTATGGCTACATTATTACCATCATACGATTAGGTTTTCAGCAGTAGCATTCTGTGTGATCGATCTGTGCAAGGACATTGATGGATCACTTTGTTCTTCAAATGTCAAATATGTGGGACTTCTGTGCTTTATGTATTTACTGACACGCTCATCTCCTGTGGGTACCTTTTACCCTCTGTGGTGTCCAGTTTTAGCAGATGATTGCCATCCCTTTCCTTCAAAGACTGTGTGGATTATATGTAATCACATTTATAATTTCCTTCCTATTCTCTCAACAGTGAAAAGCACTTCTGAGTTAACAGTACTATAAAGAAGTCTTTACCACACTAGAAGGATCTCTCACTGGTGTCAAAAAATAGATATAGACAATTGCTTTTATTTAGTTTTCTAATATGCAGACACAATACTAGAACTTAATTCCCAATTTCAAGGTATAGGTTAGACTTCCAAAAGTTTGATTCTCTGTTACTAGGCTATTTGACCTGTCTTTCTTAAAGCTATGTTTAATATTTACTTTTTTTTTTTTAACAAATGTATTCCTAAATCAAATCTCTGAACTGCATAAGCCACCACCCTCAAACATCAGTAAATATGATTTATTTAATATTGAACTTATAATATTGAACAAGATTTCTTATGTGAAATCCTTGACGGGCTCGTAGAAGACTCTTGGAGAGGAAGCTACTTTCAGTAAAACTATTAGGTCTTAAATCTAACCCTGAAGATCATCTGTCCCATGCAATAGATAAAACAGAAACTGGGAAAGCTTTATTCCCCAACAAATGACCAACTGGGCTTCCAGTTGTTTTAAGAACTTCTCAGAGGGCACATGATGGTCCTAGGAATATCAGCTTTCTTACTGAGTCAGAGCTATCTCCATTTCTACCTTAGGACCTATAGTTCTACCATATTTTTCTTTACATTTATTTTTATTTATTTGGCTGTTCCTGGTCTAGTTGCTGCATGGAACACAGACCTTTAGTAGCAGCAACAGTGGCTGACTTTATTTTTCTGGGCTCCAAAATCACTGCAGATGGTGATTGCAGCCATGAAATTAAAAGACGCTTAATCCTTGGAAGGAAAGTTATCACCAACCTAGACCAGCATATTGAAAAGCAGAGACATTACTTTGTCAACAAAGGTCCATCTAGTCAAAGCTACGGTTTTTCCAGTGGTCATGTATGGATGTGAGAGTTGGACTATAAAAAAAGCTGGGTGCCAAAGAATTGATGCTTTTGAACTGTGGTGTTGGAGAAGACTCTTGAGAGTCCCTTGGACTGCAAGGAGATCCAACCAGTCCATCCTGGAGGAGATCAGTCCTGGATGTTCATTGGTAGGACTGATGTTGAAGGTGGAACTCCAATATGATGTTGAAGGTGGAACTCCATCTGATGTGAAGAGCTGACTCATTTGAAAAGACCCTGATGCTGGGAAAGATTGAGGGCAGAAGAGAAGGGGACGACAGAGGATGAGATGGTGGGATGGCATCACTGACTCAATGGACATGGGTTTGAGTGAACTCCGGGAGTTGGTGATGGACAGGGAGGCCTGACATGCTGTGGTTCATGGAGTCGCAAAGAGTCGGACACAACTGAGCGACTAAACTGAACTGAACACATGATGTACTTTGCTGACCAGGGATTGAACCTGGACCTCTGACCTGGGAATACAGAGTTGTAGCCACTGGACCTCCAGGGAAGTCCCCTCTACCGTATTTTCTACTTTAGGAACTTTGCCAACTCTCTTGGGTCAATTTTATTAGCTGGTACCACAGGGAGGAGACCATCTAGTCTTTCCCAGTAAGGGAGGCAAGTCTAGACACATCAAGTTAAATTCTCAGGAGTTGTTCATTATTCATTTTTTTAAGGCCAACCCTGTGTTTGGCAATATTGTGGTGTGTGCTCAGTCGCTCAGTCGTGTCTGACTCTTGCAACCTCATGGATTGTAGCCCGCCAGGCTCCTCTGTCCATGGGATTCTCCAGGCAAGAATACTGGAGTGGGTAGCTGTTCCTTTCTCCAGGCGATCTTCCCAACCCAGGAATCGAACCCTGGTCTCCCTCACTGCGGGCAGATTCTTCACCATCTGAGCTCTCAGAAGGCTAAATCACAGACATAAAAGGTCTAGCTCTGTGTGACTGGTTCTTCCCGTGTCTTGAAACAGGATTTTCTGCAACACAGAGCTTCTTCCATGAATGCAGGGGTGTTTGGGGCTCAGGCCTTCCTCCTATAAAGCAGAAATTCACAGCTGCTTTTCTTCTCTCGCTCCCTTTCCCACCAAAGAGCAGCATGGCTGGCCACTCTGCAGTTGGCCTTTCTCACTTCTGTTGTCCCCGAATGCCCTAGCAAAAGGGTGACCCTGTACCTCTGGCGTGTCCACGGGTGCTGAGGACAGCATTAGCAGCTGGCCTGTACCCTGGCACTTATACGCTGAATGTCATTCCAATCTCTCCAGGCATAAAGTTGATGGAATCATCTTGACCCCAGCACTCACATCCAGCTTCAGCCCAGGGTTAAATGTAACCATTCGAGTGGTCACTTCTTGAAAAAAAAACAACAAAAAACTAGCTACTATGCAAAACCAGATCTCTTATCAAAAAAGGCACATTTTGACACTTGAAGAAGTTTTAGGGTAGAACACGTGTATTTTGCCTAAAATGTACCTTATTTTCTGGAGGGGGGGCTTCCCTGGAGGCTCATATGGTTAAGAGTTTGCCTGCAATGTGGGAGACTTGGGTTCGATCCCTGGGTCAGGAAGATACCGTGGAGAAGAGAAAGGGCACCCACTCTTAGGTGGCGCTAATGGTAAAGAACCTGCCTGTCATTGCAGGAGACATAAGAGACGTGGGTTTGATCCCTGGGTTGGGAAGATCCCCTGGAAGAGGGAATGGCAATCCACTCCAGTGTTCTTGCCTAGAGAATCCCATGGACACAGGAGCCTGGTGGGCTACAGTCCACAGGGTGGCAAAGAGTTGGACATGACTGAAGTGACTTAGCACACACAGTACCTGTTTTCATGAAGCACATGTTGTTGTTTAGGTGATAAGGTGGGTCCAACTTGCAAAAGAATTGGACACCACTTGGCAACCTCATGGACTGTAGCCTGCCAGGCTCCTCTGTCTGTGGCATTTCCCAGGTAAGAATACTGGAGTGGGTTGCCATTTACTTCTCCAGGGGATCTTCCTGACCCAGGAATCGAACCCACAACTCCTGCATTGGCGGGTGGATTTTTTTTTTTTTTTTTTTTTTTTTTTACCACTGAGCCACCTGGGAAGCTCTCTGAAGCACAAGCTAAGTGGAAATATCAGGTTCTAGGAGCTGGGGTTGTTCTCATTGAGCCCAGTGTTCTTCAGGGACACACTGTGTATGTACATCAGAGACACAACCGCTCTATAGCTGATATGCTCCTGTGAGACAGTGAGGAAGGACACATTCTAGGAGCAGCCTGAAACTTCTGGTTACCCACTGCCTCAACCTGTCTCAGCAGCCCCGCAGCATCCCATGGATGGGAACCAGGTGGGCGGACACCTCTGGGGAGGAGATGTGGCTTGGTGCCCACTGAACACCATGCAGAGATAGCTGTAGTTACTCTGCCATTCCTGCTGGAGACAGCTGCAGATTAAGTTGCACAGACGCAATGGAGGTCCTGGCTAAGGAATTTTAATGTAAAAATTCCCAGGTTTTAAACTTAATCCTTGCGCTCACTGGTATAGTTATTCAGATGGGGATCTAATGAAAGTTATGCTGGGGCTCAGAGGGTAAATGTGTGAATGCATTTGGAATCAATTTAAAGCTAGAAATGAAATGAGCAAGGACACTTGCCAATACACCATTAAAATAAAACCCGGAGGTTCACTGAGGCATGTATCTAGACGGACATACATGCCTGTTCTGGTCCTGCTGTCTGCTTTCTGTGCAGCTCATGGAAGGTTGTGGTGGTTGGGGGGCGGGAGGGGCCTTGTCTCAGCCCACCTTAGAAGTATCTGAGCTGGGACTTCCTGATAAATCTAGTCTGGGCTTCATTATGAAGTTACACTGGAAGCACAGTCAGGGCGGCTCCTCTCCTCAACAAGGTCTCCATGGAATGAGGCCTGAATGAGCCATCCCCTGGAAGCTACCTCTTAGGGACTGCACTCCTGAAAATGTGACCAGAACCAGCCAGAAAGTCTAGATTTCCTAGGAAAATAAATGGAGGTACAGGTGGATAGTAAAAAGAAATGCTTGATTGACTGAAGACCAGGGAATTCCAAGTCTGACCGTTGGTAGTACCTGGGAGCTTTGTAAAAATACAGATTCTCGGGAGGATAACACAGGAAAAACTTAGGAATCTGTGTATTTGGGGCTTTTTTCCCCCTTATTTCTTCAAGTTTGTTCTCCAGAGGATTCTGAGGCCCCTGAGGTTTGTCACTGCTTGAAACAAGCAACTTTTCGAGCACTTAAAACCTGTTGGCAAAAAAGAGAGATGTGCTAATTTTCATTGAAATAGGTCACTTAAGAATCTTTAACCAAACAAAATTTTATTAACCCGACTTGATATGAAACACCTTCTCGAGTAAAGCAAAAACATCATTAAAATATATATATATATACACACATACATAATGATGAGCTTCCCTGGTGGATCAGCAGTAAATAATCCGCCTGCAATGTAGGAGCCACAGGAGATGTGGGTTCGATTCCTTGGGCAGAAAGATCCCCTGCAGACAGAAATAGCCACCCACTCCAGTGGGGAATTCCATGGACAGAGGAACCTGGCAGGCTACAATAGGGTCGCAAAGAGTTGGGCATGAATAAAGCAACTTAGTATGCATGCATACATATAGATAAAATCCAGATTCACAAATCTATTAACGATGGACGTCCCTTCTCCCCATCATTTTCTGGAATGTGGCTACACTAAGTCTAGACATTTCTGCCCAGCTAGTGGCTTTCTCTCCCTGAAACCAGCCTCAGCGTCTGGCTACTATCTTTTGAGAAAGCACACCCTGAAAAATACAAAGCCCTGCCATTATTATTCATGCGGCTTTTGTTTATCTTCCCCAAAGAAACAATTGAGCTGTAGCAGATGAGTGATGGTTGCCGGGCTTTGGCGGAGGTAAAAGCCACTGCAGGTGGAGCGGCTTAATGGGGTATTAATTGGGAAGCAGGTGAAGGCAAATAGGTAGCACAGCAGGTATGTAAATAGGCTCATGGGAAGAAAGGCATTGGATTTTATGCTCTTTAACTAAAAATAAAGACCTGATATTTAGCTTATCTTTGCTGAAATCCTGCACTGTGAGGGCCCTGACAACCGCCAGCATCATCAATGATTCATTATTATCTCAGCATCGTCCAGGGGACTTAATAGGATCTTCAACCTCTTCATTTTTCAATGTTTCAGCTGATTCTTTGGCTTTAGAATGAATACTTTTCTTCTCTGTTTATATATCAGAGGTCAGAAAAGCTGTTATAGATTGTATAGTGATGTTGACATTTAAGCCTCTAGCCTGCCTTCTGGTAGCATCCTTTTGCTCTGTCTCATTGGAGAAATGCAGCACATCGGTATGAGTGTGAATAGTAAAACTACCAAGAGCAGTAGTTGTCCTTCCAGTAGTCACCTTGAGGAAAAACACTTATAGCAGGGCTCTCATTGGCTCAAAACCTGTTCAGGAAAACCATTTCAATGGTCATTTTCATGGCCAGTTTGTAAGTGCACCCATATGAAAAAATCCTTATATATATTTATCACTTATTTTCTTCCCCTAAACATTACCCAGCATCATCACCTATTTCATGACCACACTTAGTGCTATGTGACATTTGGCTTTTAAAATCCATCCCTGATGCAGAGGTTCACTGCTGGTCAGAATATTTCAGAGAACACACCTCAGGCTTCTAGGGAAGAGTTCCATGAAATGTCCAGCGTGTTGGCAGCCTCTTTGGGATAAGTGTCCGGTTTCTCAGAGCAAAGACTTTTCATGGCACACACTTAGAAATTGCTAAATGTGGGCATGCTAGTTTGAAAGTTCAGGCCCATTATTTTAAGGCTATCTTATTTTATAGTAACTTAGAAAACTGTTAAACAAACCACTTCATGTTTCTCTTCCAGTTAGCTCTCTCTGGTATGTTGGTAGAAAAGTGAAGGGAAACTTAGGTTCTTGGTTGCTTGGTTGGTCCATGTTTATTGTTTTCTCTGGGAAGAAGCAGCACTAGTTTTGAAGAAGTGTTTTGCACTTTACTGTTGAAATGGCTAGATATTAGTGAAGCTTTCACAGGCTAAATATTAGTGAAGCCACAGTGTATATCCCGTAAAATGAATTAGGTTTACATTATCATGCAGATCTTTTCTTGTAGTTGAAGTACTCATTAATTTTACTGCTAAAGAGATGTTAGTAATTAAATACCTCTAATTAATGAAAATCAGACAAAAGCAAGAGCTGCTCTTTTTATCTTCAAAGACAGAGATGTTTGTAGATCTATCTCGTTGTGGCTTTTGTCTGTTGGAGGACCACAAATCTGAGCTGGTTGGGATCAAGTGTTCTGGTCCAGAGAAAGTCATTTAAAGACTTTGCTTTTGGAAAATTAAAGGAGTAGGCATTTGAGGATGTTATAAAGATGATCTGAGATTCGGGAAAAAAAAATACTCATAAATGAGAGTCAGTCCTACATGTAATAGCAAATTTCATGGTTGAAGATGCAACAGTGTTGAGGACAATTAATAGTTCTGAAGCAGTGGTTGAGTTCTGGGGTAGGCCCTGGAACACATAATTAGATTATTAAAAATGGCCTGTCTTAGGCTGACTATTACTAAATTGAAATCCAATTATGGCTTTATGATTTTGCTGAAAAATATTTAGCAGTTTTATTTGAATCCTTGTAAGAGATCATTTCCTCTTTGCATCAGCGTTTGCACATGTCATAATATATTTTCCAAACAAATCTGACCTCAATTATCTTGGAATCTATCGTACATTAGATAAAATATATTTTAATGAGTGTTTTTATGTCTAATATCATACTTGTGCCTCTCCACACTTGAGGAATTAAAAGATGGCAGTAGAAGACTTTGCAAGTATCTTTTTAATGAGAGGCATGCATATTTTAGAAATAACTAAATTGTGCCATCTTAATATACGGAAAGGCATTATGCTCAAATATGTGCCCGAGTGTGCTGCAACACAGACTTGGTTCAATTCTCAGTAATTGGCATTGGAACTGTAATAAAGCAGTTGTTTGCAAAGAGATGGGCTTGGAATTTTCACGCACTCCTGCAGTGTGGATTTAAATGCTAAGTTAAATATTTATGAACCCGAGATTTTTATAATTGATCATTGTATGATTTATACACAGTAATTATAATTAGGTTGAAAGAGATTTTAAAAAGTCAGTTTCCTGGTAGCCAAGGCCATTAAATAACGCTAAGCTGCCAAAACAAAAATTAGATGGGAACCCAGCCATCAAGTTCTGAGTGCCTGTCCCCGGGTCCCGTGTACAATGAGCCACTGCACCTCACCAGGCACCTCACCTGGGCACCAGCTCCTACATCTTCTGCTGTCGTTTTTCATGCCTTTATTTCAAACCTAGTTGAACATAAACAAGTAGAAAACTTCAGGGATCCAATGTGTAACAAAAGGAAAAGGTGGAGGAGGTTGGAAAGGTTAATTAAAAATGTAATGATCCCATTTGCTGAGACAGCACTATTAATCATTTTGCAGCAGCAAGCATGTGACTTACTTACACACCACTTATAGGAGGCATCTAATTTTTTAAGCTATGGGTAGTGTGGGGGGTGTGGGCCACCGTATGTTCTTTATGGAAACAGAAGCTCTAATGGGTGAACTTGGAGTGAGTGAGCATGGGGCAGGTGCGTGACTCGTGGTTAATACAGGGCACTGTCTTCACCAGGCAGAAGAGTTATTTCCAAATTCACAGATATTCAGAATAATTCAGTCACTGTGAACCCTAGAGAGAGATCTTGGATATGACTTGAGGCTTAATGTTGTTGTGGAAGGTGTGAAAAAACAGGGCAAGGAGGAAATTCATCATTGTGTAATACAATATGTCTGAAACAGTGTATGAATGACAAAATGGGCTCCAAAGAGCCAACATTGCCTTTTAAATGTAATTTTTAGCACCCCAGCTGGAAAAGGCCAAGCTCTTGTAGGATCGATTACAAGGGTCACAGCCTGTACGATCAGATTTGCCATCTGATCCACGTGGACAGTAGAAGACCAGACTGTCAATGTGAGCTTCCAGAAAAGCCTATTCTACCCCTGTGAAGATCTTGGAGCTTTTTACGTATATTTTATTTGCTGGGATAACACGTTAGAGGGAGCCTATTAGGAGAAGAACAGTAGTTAGGTTAACATGGTAATTAATCAAGCCAGAAAGAAAGAGGAAACTGGTTGTGAATTCAATTCTGCAGCCTTAAAAAGAAGGGCAGAAAGATACCCGGAAATTGGCAAGCATTTGTAAACAACGGTCTTTCACTGTGTCTTGTGAACTTTCTGCTTAATAAAAATGCATCTTCATGCGAGCCATGCAAATTTTAATATAGTTACTGTTCTATTCCACCTCATAACCTATAGAAATGATTTCTAGATCCTTGCATCTGTGTTTCATTCTGAATCATTTTGACTGGTTTGCTGGCCCGAGCATTTGCCAATAATGGTGGCGTTTTCTAAGTGTAAATAATGAAGGGCTGCCAGCCACAGCGATAGCCTCTTTGATTTGGGACAGTGTGAGGATTGTACTTGGGATAAAGGCAGATCCTTGCGCCAGAGGAATTTAGAATGGGAAAGCGTCTCCCAGTGCGTAATTCATCCTTGACACCTCCACACCTCCCTGTATTGGAGGGACCCTTACATTTGCTCCGTCTGAAGGCTGGGGTGAAAATCGTTGGTTCGTGTACTCTTTGGAGCAGCAAACAGCTGAGAGGTCAAGAGCTGGCTTGGTTTTGGTTTTCATTTTTTACGTTCCATCCCTGATCAAGTTGTTTCCTAGAAAAGGCAATTTATATTATAATCATCAAATCAAAAACTTTGAGGCTTGAAGAGACCTTAGCTATATCATCTTACAAATGTGGAAACTGAGGCCCACTCAGGAAAAGCACTCAGATAAGTGGACCATGTTTCAACCCCCTGACTCTGAATTCATTGCTCCTTTGGCAACATCTTTTTATTCCATGGTCTGGGAACTGGCCCTCCAGTTGCTGTGAAGGTTGTACCTCCCAAGAAAACAGGAAACAAGTCACATTAGATGTGATCACAGCCAGAAAAGCTTAGAATGATGCCAGAGAAAGCAATATGTAAACCTGCGAAGTAACAGCGTGGTGATGTGTAACTCTGAAAGGAAAAGCTGGGTAACGGGCCTCTCCATCACACAGCGCCCGGCAGGTGCTGGAGAGAGTTCTTTAGCCCGCCAAGCCCACACGCACACGCCCTCCCCCAGAAGAAAGAATTTCTAGTAAACAGCCTTCATTCTGAGAATGCTTCCCATTCAGACAGCATCCCAGACATTCTACCGAGTTAAAGAATGAATAACAGCAGATGGAGGGGGATAGAGTTGGAGGAGGAGGCGGGTAGCGGCAGTTTAATGCTGAGCTCTGAAATGAGCTAGAGGATGGCACTCAGTTACGGTAAAGCTGTTCGGAAGCCCTCCCACACAGGCGACAAGGTGCGCGTGCCCAGCTCGGAAACCAGGCGCGCGCCTGCGCCTCCGCCCTCCCGTGTGGGAGTGGATGGGCGTTGGGTGTGACTCAATGCCCTAAATCCATGTCTTCTGGCCACTTCTCCCTCTGCTCTCAAGTCTTTGAGGTCACATTGTTCTGCAGTGGGGAATGCATTTAATACAAATGGGGCATCAGTCTTCCCTCCAAGTAAAATCTCACTTCTAACTTCTGTGTCCTGTGATTTCACCTCTGCTTATTGTGAATTTCATTGTAGCAGGGTCTCGAGAGAGAGCTGGCAGTGAATTTGTGAGGACTCTTTAAGAGGGAGGTGAAAGTTTTCGGTGCTCAGGGTTGTTGTTTTCCATATTCTGTGCATGTGAGACTTTTTTTTTTTTTTAAAGAATAAGGTATATACGTGAATCAACTTTTTTCAATGTTTTGTTTGAACATTTTCAAACATGCATTCAAGTGGAAAAAGTTTTACATCAAGCCGCCTTCTAGAAGCTACCTTTACATTTGAATGTAGTTGCTCTGTAAGTATCCATCCACCCATCCTTCTGTGCATCTAGCAGTTCATCAGAGTTTTAAAAATGCAGATATCAATATGCTTCTTCTAAATGCTTCAGGATATTTACCATCAGCCAGTTCTTAATATTTATTTCTTTTCACTTTAAGGTAAAATTTCTGTATGTACAGACTTTGTGTCCTATTCTCTGAGTTTTGACCCAGATTTCTACTAAGAGAATATTACCGTCACTCCAGAGAAAGTTCCTCTTCCATTTTTCCAGTGAGCCCCCACCTCCATCCCCTAGAAGCAACCACTCTTCAGATTATTTTTCCATCATAAATTATTTTTTCCTTTTCCAGAGCTTCAAGTATATGTTGAGGTGGCTAAAAAGATGTTTTGAAAAGAATCCAAATGAACTTTTTGGCCAACCCAAAATTATTCAACGTGTACTTTTTTTTGTAAAGCTTCCCCCCTCCCCCTTAGAACAGTGTTTTTGAGATTCATCCATGCTATTGTGTGTATAAATAGTTCATCTGTTCTTATTTCTGACTGCTATTCCATTATGTGGATAGACTACAGTTTGCTAGGCATTTTCTTACTGATGGATACATGACCTGTTTCTAGTCTTTGGTTATTATCAATAAAGTGCTGTCATATTCTTGTCCAGATATTTTTATGGACATATGTCCTCATTTTCTTGGATGAGTACCTAAAAGTGGAAATGCTGAGTTATAGGGTATGTGTATGTGTAATTTTATAAAAATCTGCACCCAATTTTCCCAAGTGAATGGATGATTTTACCTTCCTGTTGGAATGTATGAGATTCCAGGAGCTCCACATCTTTGTAAACGTTTGGAGTTGTCAGACTTAAATTTTAACCACCAACATAGTGGTTGTAATTTGCATTTCCCTGATAACTAATGATGTTTAAACTTTTTATGTGCTTACCGTTCATGCAACTTCTTTTATGAAGAAAAACCCATTCTTCAATTGGGTTGTTTTTATGTTGGGCTTCTTAGGTAGCTCAATGGTAAAGAATCCCCCTGCCAGTCGCCCCTGCAGGAGACATGGGCTGGATCCCTGTGTTGCAAAGATTCCTTGGAGAAGGAAACGTCAACCCACTCCAGTATTCTTTCCTGGGAAGTCCCATGGACAGAGGAGTCTGGCAGGCTACAGTCCATGGGGTTACAAAGAGTATGCATGCAAATATGTTTTAGATATTTGTCCTTTGTCAGATACATGTTTTGCAAATATTTTCCTCTAGTCTGTGATTTGTCTTGTTTTCTTCATTTCTTAAGAAATTAAGTGTCTTTTGATGAGCTCTTAACTTAGTGAAATCTAACTTACCAGTTTATTTAATGTTGTTGTTTTCTGTGCTCTTTTCTAAGAAATATTTGCCTGTAATTTTCTTCTTTTTTTCCCATTAGATTCTATTATTTGGGTAATACTGGCTTCATGTATCAATTTGGGAAGGGTTATGAGAATGTTTTGTGTGAATGAGAATTAGAAGCAAAAAGTCACTCATTTACCTGTAAGCTGGAAATCAGTTAGTGGCCTCTTGCCTATCTTAATGTGCCAGGTTGTGCATTCTGGAATCTGTCTGAAATAATGATAAGGAGATGGTGTTCTAGCAGTATTATTTATCAATGAAAACAGAATCACGTCAAAGTGAGGCTGAAGCATGCCAGGTGCTAAATGGAGTGAACTATGAGCGATTGGTTTGGACATAAAATGATTCATCCTATTCCCACTTCATGCAAAACTTTTCTTTGGATTTCACATATAAATGTGATCAGACAATATTTGTCTCTGTTGGACTTATTGTACTCAGCATAATGTTCTCCAAGTTCACCTGTGCTGTTGCAAATGGCAGTATTTCCTTCCTTTTATGGCTGGATAGGGTTCCATTGAAAATATACACCACAGTTTCGTTATCTGTTTGTTCCTTGATGAACACTTGACTATTGTAAAGGATGCTTTAATGAACATGAGTGCAGATATTTCTTTGACAAAGTGATTTTGTTTCCTTTGGATATATACCCAGGAGTGGAATTGCTGGATCATATGATAGCTTGCCGTCATGTGAGAATGTTAGCTCTATTTTTACTTTTTTGAGCAACCTTTATACTGTTTTCTATGTTTTCTGTAGTGACTGTACAGTTTACAGTCCCACCAACTGTGCACAAGGCTTCTCTTTTCTCCACCATCTCACCAGCACTTATTATCTCTTGTCTTTCTGACAAGTTCTCTTATCTCTTGATGACAGTTGTTCTAACAGGCCTGAGGTGATATCTCATTGCAGTTTGATTTTCATTTTCCTACCAGTCAGCATCTTTTCATGGACCTGTTGGCCTTTCATATATCTTCTTTGGAAGAATGTCTCTTCAGGTCCTTTGCCCATTTTTTAACTTGGGTTATTATTATTATTGTTGTTACTTTGGTGATTTGAATCATGTAAATTCTTTATATATTTTGGAAATTGACTCCATATCAGAACATGATTTGCAAGTATTTTCTCTTCTCCCATTCCTTAAGTCACCTTTTCATTCTGTTGATGGTTTTCTTTGCTGTGCAAAAGCTTTCTAGTTTAGTATAATTCATTTTGTTTATTTTTTGTTGTTATTGGTTGTGTCATACCCAAAAAATCACTGCCAAAACCCATGTCAAAGAGCTTTTTTCCAGGCCAGTTTTTAAAAACTGTATTATATGGAGAACTGCCAGAGAGAAGTAAATTTTCTGGACCTTGTGTGTTAAGTTTAATTATTTTCATTATAATTTTATTTGAAGTTTATAAACATAAAACCATCAGCTCTTATTCTTTGCTTTTATACAAACTGTAAAGACAACACATACAAATTATACAACTGTAAAGACAGTACACAAATTAAGTATTAACAAAACATTAAAAGCTATGAAATGTGAGTTGATAATATACATTTAATATGAGAAATGATATTGTCTGCTGAAACTAAATTAGTGCTCACAATTTGGATGTAATTCTCTGTTTCAACATGTATTGGTTTGAGTTTGACAGGCCTACATTACGGGTGCCATATGATGACTTAATTTTTCTGTCATTTTTCTCTATTTGAACTTACATGAACTGCTTGTTCCTATGTCCCTGGGTACATCATGTAAGTATTAAGTCAAGCTATGTGCCTATATTCCTTTCATTTTAGCCAGAGATCATAAAGTACCATTGAACACCAATGAAAGTAAAAATGTAGGTGGTGAAATTGCACACCAATATCCACCTGATGCGAAGAGAAAGACGCTGATGCTGGGAAGGATTGAGGTCAGGAGGAGAAGAGGGCGACAGAGGATGAAATGGTTAGATGGCATTGCTGATTCAATGGACGTTAGTTTGAGCAAACTCTGGGAGATAGTGAAGGACAGGGAAGCCTGGCGTCCCTGTAGTCCACGGGGTCACAGAGTGGGGCACGACTTAGCAGCTAGCTTTAAGGGCCTTATCCGGATGATCCAGAGTTTGGCCATATTCCTTTATTTTAGATCATCATTCCAAAATGCATAACTTAGAAATCTCCAGGACTTCCTTTGGTAGTCCAGTGGTTAAGAAACTGCCTGCCGATGCAGGGGACCTCGGGGGTTAGATCCCGGGTCTAGGAAGATTTCAGATGCCGTGGAGCAGCTAAGCCCCACAATTACTGAGCTCACGCATTCTAGAGCGCACGTGACTCAACTAGAGCATGTCCCCACTTGCTGCATCTAGAGAAAACCCAGGCGCAGCAGTGAAGACCCAGACAGCCTTAAATGAAAATAAATAAAAGAAATCTACAATTGTAGTCCTTCAGGGTTATCAATCAACGCTGCCAGTGGGCCCAACAGCACCACCTCTCAAAAGAGGAAAAAGCCTGAAGTGTCAACAGGGCCTAGTGGAGGCCCTGGGGATCTGTTAGGGCACGTGGTGAATATTTCACTCCTCGGGTCCTGAAGTGCCCGCGTGTGAAAACAGAGGCGCAGGAGCGAAGCCACTTTGGGAAGATGACGGCGTGGAGAGAAGGCTCCAGGTGTGCTTATTAAACCCGCAGGATGTGTGTGCAGCTGCTGGCTTCCTGCTCGGCTTCACCGAAGAAGGGCTGGAGGTCTCGTTTATTGCCTTGCGCGTTAAATTGTTGAATGCGCACATCATGGAGAGAGACATGAACCTGGGGCATCATAAAGTTCTGCTGGTAGTGCCCGGGTATATTTTTGTGGTTTCAGATATTTACACATAGTTCTTTCTTAAAGTGAGGCACACCATCAGTAGACCAAGGAAAATTTTTCATTCCCTGAAATGTTGGACTTACTGTGTCTGTTCTTGTCTTGTATAAAATCTTGCTTTACTGTAGCAGAACATTTAACATGAGATCCTGGTGGCTTATGTGGTAAAGGATGTGCCTGCGATGCAGGAGACTTGGGTTTGATCTGGGTTGGAAAGATCCCCTAGAGGAGGAAATGGCAACACACTCCAGTATTCTTGCCTGGAAAATCCCATGGCCAGAGGAGCCTGGTGGGCTACAGTCCATGGGGTCACAAAGAGTCAGACTTGACTGAGCAACTAACACTACATTCTTAACACATTTCTTTTTTTAATTTTATTGATTTACGGTGTTGATTTACACTGTTGCATCAGTTTCCTCTATACAGAGAAGTTACTCAACCATGCACATATATACATTCTTTCCCATTCTTCTCCATCATGGTTTGTCATAGGATACTAAATATAGTTCCCTGTGCTATATGGTAGGACCTTGTTGTGTATCTGTTCTGTGTGTGATAGTTTGCCTTTGCTCATCCCAAACTCCCATATCTTCTCTCCCCTAACACCACTCCCCCTTGGCAACCACAGGTCTGTTCTCTATATCTCTGAGTCTGTTATTGTTTCATAGATGTGTTCATTTGTATTGTATTTTAGATTCCCCATAGAAGTGATATCATATGGTATTTGTCTTTCTCTTTCTGACTTAGTTCACTTAGTATGATAATTTTTGGGTACCAGTGGGCAGAAGACCTAAATAGACCTTTATCGAAAAAAAAAAAGCAAAAAACACAGATGACCAATAGATGCATGAAAAGATGCCCATTATTAAGAGAAATGCAAGTCATAACTACAATGAGGTATCACCTCACATCAGACAGAATGGCCATCATTAAAAAGTCTACAAATAGCAAATGCTGGAGAGGATGTACAGAAAAGGGAACCCTCTTCCACTGTTGTTGGAAATGTAAATTGGTGCAGCCATTATGGATAACAGTATGTAAGTTCCTCAAAAAAACTAAAACTAGAGCTGCCGTATGCTTCAGCAGTCCCACTCCTGGGCATATACTCAGATAAAACTATCATTTGAAAAGATACATGCACCACTATGTTTACTGCAGCACTGTTTACATTAGTCAAGACATGGAAACAACCTAAGTGTACATGGACAGACCAATGGATAAAGAAAAAGTGGCTTATATGCACATTGGAATATTACTCAGCCATCAAAAAGAGTGCAATAATGCCACTTAGACTTTAAGTGCACAATACAGTATTGTTAACTGGAAGCGTGATGTTGTTTAGCAGATCTCTAGAACTTATTCATCTTGCATCACTGAAACTTTATACTTCTTGAATAACAACTCCTCATTTCCTCTCTTGCTGAAACAAGGGAGGAAATGGGGAGTAACTACCATTTGTACTATTGAGTAGCAGTAACTATCATTTGTACTGTTGAATAGCAGTAACTACCATTCAACTTTCTGCTTCTGTGAGTCTGAGAGTTTTAGATGCCTTGCAGATGCAGAGCCATAAAGGATACTGTCCTCCTGTGACTGGCTTATCTCACTTGGTATCGTGTCCTTAAGGCTCATCCACGTTGTTATATATGGCGTATTTCCTTCTTTCTTTAAGGCGGAAAGATATTCCACGTGCCCTTTATGTGGATCCTAAATGCACTGTCCTATCTTTCAGTCCCATCCAATCCAGTTGAACTCTCTTTCCTCTCGTGCTAATTCTCAAATGCCTTCATGGTCCCCGTCCACGGGGACCATAAAGAGAATGAAAGGGGGTTTCAGAACCCAAGAAGGGGCTGAGGCCTGAGCGGGAACTTCCCGGGGTTTGAATCCCACAGTTGTGTGGTGTCTGTCTGTTGCCTCCTAGCTGTCCCTGGAGGGTCATTGCTGCACCTAATTATCAATTTTCCATGGGTCATATTATATATAACTTGGCTTTCAGAGGTTTTTCCATCACTTCCCCCTCTCTTTGGTAAGACCTATAATGTGGGAAATGGGCTTCATTTCCCTTGTCCATTCATCTTTTAACTTTGCCCCTTAGACTTGGCCCTGCCAGCCCACCCAGCCACCCCAGTGGGCCCCACCTCCTCTGTGATCTCTCTCCAGCCTCACAGCAGACCTCCTGGCCGTGGACAGCCCTGGTTTCTCTGAAAGCCTGAGCGCAGAGGGCTTGGGCAGAAGGCAACATATGTTTTTTTGAGATTCCTAAGGCCTATGGTTTGTAAGCCCATTGAAATTCTATCCAAAATACTAACTGAATTTTTCTAATCTGCAACCTCAGTACTCATAGATCCCACATTTTCTATGTGGTAAGTTAAATGGTAATTGAGGTTTGCAAATTTTTATGTAATTTATTCTGGTTTCCTTCCAGTGGCCTGTGAGCTCAAACTTAAATACAGCTTCGATGTAGTTGCTTCTTCCTGTTTAGAGAGCTGGCATAATATTTTGTCTTCTGGGTTCAAATAACCATGCAATTACTCTGTAATCATATAGTAATTAGCATGTACTATGTGCATTTATTACATAATTATATTCCTGGAGGATCGCATGGCAATTATACTTACATTCAGCATATCATTTTATATACTATATAATAAACAAGTATATAATTTGCTGCTTTTTTCTTTTATCCTAATTTCAGTTTACCAGCCTGGAGCTGGAAACGTGTTCTCCTGTTGCCTTGTTTAGACCCAGGCAGGCAGGTGTCTGAGCTCCTTTGGCCTCACTCAATACCTCCTAATTATACCTCTGAGACAATACTAGGAGCTGGAGTGCCGCCGTGGGCTCCTGGCCTCTGTGCCCCTGATGCTTCCTCATTGTCACAAACTCATTAAGTTATTAGCTTCAAAACACAGAGCTGACGAGAGCTGCCAGGGCTGCCAGGTGGTGAGAGGCCAGATCGCAGTGAAAGCAGAGACCTGTGCGAGCCGCCCCGGCACCGAGCCCCGTGGTCACGGCCTGCCTCTCTCTCCTTTCTGCAGTGGAGCACATCTCGAAAGGGAACAACTGCCTGGACGCCGCCAAGGCCTGCAACCTGGACGACACCTGCAAGAAGTACAGGTCGGCCTACATCACCCCCTGCACCACCAGCATGTCCAACGACGTCTGCAACCGGCGCAAGTGCCACAAGGCCCTCCGGCAGTTCTTCGACAAGGTCCCGGCCAAGCACAGCTATGGGATGCTCTTCTGTTCCTGCCGGGACATCGCCTGCACGGAGCGGAGGCGGCAGACCATCGTGCCCGTGTGCTCCTACGAGGAGAGGGAGAAACCCAACTGCTTGAACTTGCAGGACTCCTGCAAGACCAATTACATCTGCAGGTAAGTGCGCCAGCAGCTGCGTGATGAATGAGGTGGCAGAGAGAACCTTTTTGTGGCTTCAGTGGCCCGCTTTCTGTTTTCTGAATTTCTGCCTGGGGTGGGAAAGGGGGATGGTTGGGATCAAAGCTGACCCCTGCCTCCAGTCCAAGGTTCTTCCGAAACTGGTCAGGCATCAGGCTCTTGCACTCAGGAAGGTTTCCATCTTTAATCTGAGAAGGAGGGAATGAAGGAATGAGGGAAATAGGACTATGCTCAGTAAGTTCAGAGAGTCACCTGAGGTCAGGTGAGCTTGAAGGCTTGTGCCCCCACTGCTAGAACTGAGAGCTGCCAGGGGTCAAAAAGGGTTAAGTAAGTGGGATGAGGGCTGGTGGAAATATAGGGGCTCTTTGCATCAAGATCACAAAGCTGGAAGAAAGCAGCAAGAGGGTGGAGCTGTGTCCAGCCCTGAAGAGGAGAACTTCCAGAAGGCCTAGGTCTGTTCTGGGCCATTTAATCATCGACCTTTCTGAGAATAGATGCTTTCCACGCTTCCGGATCTCAGCCCCGATCAGAGACCTGGCAGAGTCTGGGCTGTGTTGCTGAAAACAGGCACTTGCTTTTCCTTTTTGGCCATGTATTCGTTTATTTTAATGTTTCAGGGGCTCCAGGAATATATTCTATGTGTATTTTTTTTTTAAAGCAAAAAAGCTGTAGAGAGTTAAGTAGAAAGAAAGGAAAGGTTTCTTTTCTTTCTGTTCTCACTTGCTCCCACCCGTCACTGTCGACAATTTGATGTGTGTCCTTCCAGAACTTCTGGTTGAATTCATTGCTGATGGAAGCAAGTAGATGTTGATTAGCAGAGACTCGAGTCTTTGCAGCCTGAGGCGATGCTGGTGCTGCATTCAGAGCACAGGGTGGATGTCAGGTTAGAGATGCAGACGGGCATCATCGGACAGCACCTGTCTTCTGCCCCCGGGGCAGAGTCAGGAGTCTTCAAATACCGTCGCTGACAAAATCTCACGCGCTTGACAAATTTCACGGGCGGGCAAGTAGGTGAAGGTGTGACTATGTGCTTGTGTTCTTCTAAGTTTCCCCTTTCTCAGGAGCAGAAGACAGAGAAGAGTCTGATAGTTGGGAGGATTCTGGCGAGTGAACGTTCTGGGCCTTTTAAGTTTTCTGATAGAATGGAGTCCCATTCTTTCCTTAGACTAGCTCTGATAGTGACCAAAGGAAAATAAAAGTGCTCGTTATCTGTAGAACCCCCCTCATGCTGAAGACTTTCTGGAAGTAGTGTCTCCATTTTTTTTCCAAGATGGAAACTCTGTGAGGAAGAACTCAGATGACTGAGCTTGTTGTGGGAGAAGTCAGGTGTTCAGGCAGTGTGACTCTTCCTCACCAGTCACCCCTGTTTCATTGAGACCCTCCTAGCTGAGGGCTGTGATCAGGAATGGCTGTGCTCCAAGGGTCCTGAGGAAGAGGCAGGACCTCCTTGCAGCCATCACCTAGGGAAACCAATCATCCAGGGATTCTGAGAACTCTCTAGTGCGAAGTCACATCAGTCCTGTCCGACTCTTTGTGACCCCCATGGACTGTAGCCCGCCAGGCCCCTCTGTCCATGGGGATTCTGCAGGCAAGAATACTGGAGTGGGTTGCCAGGCCCTCCTTCAGGGGATCTTCCCCACCCGGGGATCGAACCCACATCTCTTATGTCCCCTGCATTGACAGGCGAGTTCTTTACCACTGAGTGCAATGAGGGTCCAGACCAAGGGAGAAGCCGCGGGAGCTTCGCCTGGAATTAGAATGCCAGGGAGCTGCAAATCTAAAGATTATCACCTGAAGACCCTGCACCTGAAACCCACGTTCCTGGGCCCTTTGAGCAGAAGGAACCCTTCTGCTAAGAGCAGGACTTTCCAGGGTTTTCCTTGGCTGGAAGCCAGCTACAGCCGTCCCTGTCTGCAGGAGATGTTACCTTTTCACTGATCATCCAGGAGGCCTGGAGATGGGAGACTGCTGTAAGGGGAGGGGATGGAGCAGAGAGTCAGCCCTCTGTCCCCTGGGCCACGGCTGGGAGGGGTGAGAGAGCATGATGATGGAGCCTTCCCTCTTCTATTGAGCTGTGCCTGAGAGGCCCAGAGGGGGTTCCTGACACCCCCGGTGCAGCCTGAAAGCCCATTCTGAGGGTTCGTTTGCATCACTTGGCCTGCTCTATAAAGAGAGAGACTCTTTGGAGGATTGGTGAGAACTAGTCAAATCAGATTGCTTCCCTGCTAAGTTGAGGTGAGAAACAGCAAGAAGTTTGGGAACTTCGGGAGTGTTCCAAGGAGGAGTCAGGAGGAGTCTGCAGGTAGGGGGATGGTTTGGGTGCTCTGTAGGGACCAGGTTGGCTCCAGGGACCTTGGGCATTGTGGCAGCCCCGGTGGCATAGAGTGACTTCAGCTGATGGAGCAACAAGGAACAGGGGACAGCTGGACAGCCCCCACCTTAGAACTGACCATGCCTGGTCACTCCCAAGGTCAGGCTGCGGTGACAGCAGCCACCAGGCAGCGGGCCGAAGTCGGACTGGACTGGAAGTGACAACCAGAAGCCGCTTCTGTGCATCTGCCGCGTTTCTGGCTCTGGGCTGTTTGGGAATCTAGATCCTAGACTGTCGGGGGCGCTACCAAGTGATACTGGCCTCAGTGTGATTGATGGGTTTTATACCCCGTCTTGAGTCCTCTCTAGGAAGGTGAATCAGTGACTTCCCCTGGTGTTACCTGTTGTTATTTAGATCAGATTTTCTTTCCCGAGCCGAGCCTAGACTTATATTACTCATGATTACCCCCTCCCTGTCGCATGTGGTAAATGTAATTTAAGCTGCTAGGTAGGCTGGCAGTGTTTTCTTTCATCAGGTTTTATTAATCTTGTCTTTAATTTTATGCCTTTTATTGCATCCCTGCTCGATCCATCTCAGTGAAGCCCTTGTAGTTACTGCTACCCACAGCAGCAGCTGGGGCTTTGGCGGAGGGGGATTCATGTTAAAGTAGCTACAGTGTTAAAGTAGCTCTGACCTAGATCCATCAGAGGAAGGGAGGTACCCCCAGTGGGATGGCGAAAGGCCCAATGTGAGTATCCCCAAAGGGAAGGGATGACAAGAGGGGAAATCGCTTCCTAAAAAGCATATTCTTTGAAAGCTCGCCTTTCCAATGCTCCGTTGCCTTCTCAGCATCAGCCATTATCAAAGAGCTGCTGAAGCTCATTAAAACTTCCCTGCACTTAATGTTTTCCAACTCGAAGCACACAGGTTTCCTTCCCCTGGGTCCAGCAGTGCCTCTGCACAAAACCTGCCTCTCCGGCCTTATGTCTTCAGAGGAGACGCAACTTCAGCGTTTCCTTTTGACTTTATTTTCCTTTTTTGCCTTCCCCTTTTAGAGAAGCCGACAGGTTTCTTTCCTCTTGGGGTGGTAAGGGAGAGGCGAGCACTTGACTGTTTAGTCCTCTAAGCTTGTCTGCAGAAAAACAAACTCAGAGATAGTAGCAGGAAGGGGGTGATGAAATGTAACAGCCTCCAGGTCTTACCTGAAGCACAGTGTCTCCCTCGCCAGTTTTCTCTGGTTGCCTTCCTTAGTGCCTGGAAGGATGTCAGGACTGGGTTTGATCCTAAAGGGAGCCGATTCCTTTATCTTTGATGCACCTGGTTATATGTACAAAATTTAAATTTGTGCTCTCCTCCGTCCCCCCAAGCTCTGACATACTAAGTAAGCTCAGCACTTGGACCCTGGCTCAGTCCAGTCGCTCAGTCATGTCCGACTCTTTGTGACCCCATGGACTAGAGCACGCCAGGCCTCCCTGTCCATCACTAACTCCCAGAATTTACTCAAACTCCTCTCCATTGAGTCGGTGATGCCATCCAACCATCTCATCCTCTGTCGTCCCCTTCTCCTCCCGCCTTCATTCTCTCCCAGCATCAGGGTCTTTTCAGATGAGTCAGTTCTTTGTATCAGGTGGCCAAAGTATTGGAGCTTTTGCTTCAGCCTCAGTCCTTCCAATGAATATCCAGGATTGATTTCCTTTAGGATAGGCTGGTTGAATCTCCGTGCAGTCTAAGGGACTCTAAAGAGTCTTCTCCAACACCACAGTTCAAAAGCATCAATTCTTCAGCGCTCAGCTTTCTTTATAGTCCATCTCGCACATCCATACATGACTATTGGAAAAGCCAAAGCTTTGACTAGACAGACCTTTGTTAATAAAGTAATGTCTCTGCTATTTAATATGCTGTCTAGGTAGGTCATAACTTTTCTTCCAAGGAGCAAGCGTCTTTTAATTTCATGGCTGCAGTCACCATCTGCAGTGATTTGGGAGCCCAGAAAAATAAAGTCAGCCACTGTTTCCACTTCTTTCCCCATCTATTTGCCATGAAGTGATGGGACCAGATGCCATGATCTTAGTTTTCTGAATGTTGAGCTTTAAGCCAACTTTTCCACCCTTCTCTTTCACTTTCATCAAGAGGCTCTTTAGTTCTCCTTCACTTTCTGCCATAACGGTGGTGTCATCTACATATCTGAAGTTATTGGGTGCTACAAACAAATATGTTCATAGCTTTTTAATTTTTCTAATTAATCACTCAGGCACCTTCGCTGTTCTTCATTACCAAAAGGACTAGCATCTTCCTCTTGAGCAAGCCCCCTCCTGTTTTCATCTACAAATTATAGACTTATGTGCCAGAACTTGTTCTGCTTCCAACACCAGGCAAAGAGGGAGCCGGAGCCTGCACCAGCCCTCCTGACCTGTGACTCTAGCAGCTGCCACATGGTGTCGCTGTTGTGAACAGCCTGGAGGGTGCTTGGTGGTTTGTGGCTGTGCCCTTCTTGGTCATTCTGCACCTGCAGCTCAGGCCAGAGAAGGCAGTGGCAACCCACTCCAGTACTCTTGCCTGGAAAATCCCATGGATGGAGGAGCCTCATAGGCTGCCGTCCATGGGGTCACTAAGAGTTGGACATGACTGAGCGACTTCACTTTCCCTTTTCACTTTCATGCACTGGAGAAGGAAATGGCAACCCACTCCAGTGTTCTTGTCTGGAGAATCCCAGGGACGGGGGAGCCTGGTGGGCTGCCATCTATGGGGTCACATAGGGTCGGACACGACTGAAGTGACTTAGTAGCAGCAGCAGCTCAGGTGCCACATCCTTGGGTGCAGACTAACAACTCTTAGTTCATACTCAGTTTGCAGCCACTATTTCCCAAAGTGTGATGTTTTGTCCTGGGGGCTGGGTCCTAGGGGATTCCCATCAAACCCAGCCCTGCAGCTTGAACACACAGTATCTCAGACTCTCCCTTGCCTGGCAGTGCATCCTAGGTGGGACTGAGTGTTGTAGTTAACATTTTCCTTCTGTTCTTGAAGTTTTATTGTGTTAAGAACGCTTAATATGAAATCTACTCTCTTTAACAGGTTTTTAAGTGCGCAATATGGAATTGTCTATAGGGAAAATATTGTACAGTAGGACTCTAGAACTTACTCCTCTTGTATAATTGAACTTTTGTTCCCACTGATCAGAAACTACCTGCTTCCCCTCCCCCTCGTTCCTGGCAGCAGGCAATTCTATTCTTTGCTTCTGTGAGTTTGATGATTTTAGATACCTCGTGTGAAGTGGAATGATGCAGTATTTGTCCTTCTGTGACTGTTTTATTTCACTTAATGTCCTTCAGGTTCATCCATATTGTTCCATATTGCTTTTTTAAGGCTTAAACAGTGCATGGTCAAGGGTATCGCATACCTTTTCAACAGATTCTGATAACATTGAATTTTAAAAGGAAAGGGATCAGGGAGGGCCTTCTGTCTCCAAGGCTTTCTTGGCCACACCTCCTCCAAGATTGACTTGCTTCTTTGCCAATGCGGGGGCTTTCTAGGTGGCGCTAGTGGTAAAGAATGTGTTGGCCAATGCAGGAGACATAAAAGACGCAGGTTCGATCCCTGCATTGGGAAGGTCCCCAGGAGGAGGGCATGGCGATCCACTTCAGTATTCTTGCCTGGAGAGCCCCATGGACAGAGGAGCCTGGTAGGGTCACAAAGAGTCATAGGATCACAAACAGCTGGACATGACTGAAGCGACTTGACATATACACACACTGCCAGTGCAGGAGACTGGTTTTCAATCCCTGGGTTGGAAAGATCTCCTGGAGAAGGAAATGGCAACCCACTCCAGTATTCTTGCCTGGGAAATTCTGTGGACCTGGCAGGCTATAGTCCATGGAGTTGCATAAGTGCCAGGTACAACTTAGCAACTAAACAGAAACAACTTGGTACCCAGTCTCTGCCTCCCCATAGTTTCTGTTTGACCAAGTGACCAAGTATATATGTTTTTACCTTTCCCCAGGAACTAAGGATCCTATAATTGTATCCTGGAGGCCTGGTTGTTTTGTTTTGCTCTGCTTTTTTAGCAGAACCATGGTCTCCTTTGGTACCGCTCCAGAGGAACAGCATGTGTAACTTTCAAAATTCTACCCTAGCCAACACCACATTTTCCACACTGAGGCTGACCCTGTTATACTTAGAGGAAATATGTTGTTGTTAATGTGTTAACTGGGACAACTGGGGAAACATGTCAAGACCATGCAGCAAATTTCTTCTCCAGTGACTTGCTTGGTCTGACAGTGCTAATATATCTTTAAAAGGGGAGGAATGTATTTCCTTTGCTTGGAATCAAAAATGTTTTGCATAGTAAACTGCAACTTTTAAAGAGCAAGGACATCCTCTGCTATTTGGGCTACCTTCCTGAGTTGAAAACTAGATTCGACATCACGCGATCTCCAGGCTTGTCTTGACATGTGGCAAGCACAGGAGAAAATGGCTCAGAGGATAATTAATGCCTAAAACTGGAAAGGGAGATTAATTTGGCACTTAATTTTATTTTACGCTGATAAATTCACAAATGGAAATCAGCAATTAGACAATGCAAACTTTTGAACCATGGAGAGAAAGGTTCAGGAATATGAGAAAACACAAGTAAAACATTTTCCAGTTCATTTGAGCAGTTTTCATTTCAAATGATTCCATGGGTGTCTTTAGCGATGCAGGGTGCTGGAATGGCTCATTTTTTAAGGTGCCCCACCTGCGCGAGCTGCCTGCCACCCAGTCTCCAGGCTGGAGCCCCCCCGGGACACCCATGGGGTCGGGGAAAGCTGTATGTGTACAGATTCATCAAGCAGAGAGCAGGGATGTCTCCTCCCAGCATCTGCTGAATGGTGGGGAGGAGCATACTTCCTGGTGGATCTTCCAGATCTCCACCCCAAGCCGGCGCATCCACTTGGCACCAGCTAATCTGGGTCTGAGCGTGCCATGTCCCTGTCTCACAGGGGTAACCTGAGCTGTGAATCAAGCAGAAACTCACTACAACTTTCTCTGTCTCGTCGCCTCCTATCTCTCTCCTTATCTCTCCTTTGGCAGAGGCGGGTGTGAAGCCATTTGTCTGTTCCTGCTGGAGCCTGTTGCTGAAAAATGCCTGTCCAGATTTACTCAGCTTTCTGGCTATCCCCAGCGAGGCCCTCCCTGCGCCTGCCCAGCTCAGGGGCTCCGCTTCCTTCTCCCCACCCCATATAAGAGGTGCTTATCTTGTCACCTAATGATCAAAGAGTGGGCTTCCCCCACTGAAACCTCTTGGAAAAATCCCGGTCACAGACTTTAGCCTTGTTGGGCTTGTATACCCATCCCTGGACCAGCCAGAGGGCCCATGTCCTCTGGCCCAGTGGAAGCCACCGTAGGCAGTGTCCACAGCAAGAGGAAGAGGAGAGTACTAGGCTCAGGGGAATGAAATGGGGTCCACAGTGCACGCTTCCATCCACATGGAAGTGGAAGGTTCATACAGCCAGGCACTCAGAGATGAAGGCATAGTCCTTCTAATGATCTCAGAGTCCAGCATGAACTGTTCCCTTGCCCTTACCTATCTGGCCTCTTCTCTGGCTCCCCTGGCTCTGCCTCATCTGTTTCAGATACTCTGGTCCCTTTGCTGGTCCTCAAATGCACTAGGCGTGGCCACCTCTAGCCTTTGCTCCAGCTGTTGTCTCTGCTGGCCCACTCTTTCCCCAGATGCTCTCAGACAAACTCCATCACCTCTAAGTCTCCTGAAATCTCATTTTAATGAGTTCACACTGGTCACCTTATTTAATATGTAAGTCCTTGCCCTCTCCCTTTAGCGTGTTCTCCTTTTTCTCAAGCACTTATCAGCTTCTAACATACTATATAATTTATTTATTTGTTTTACTGTTTGCCTATTTTTTCCACTATAATGTAACTTCCACAGTTAGGGTTCTCGAACTGTGATATATCCCAAATGCCTAAAACTGTGCCTGAACAGTATTCTATACTTAGTATTTGCTGAATGAATAAATGAATGAATCAATTTAAAACTTGAGGGAAGTTCAGAGAAGGGGGTTGGATATAGGGATAGATTTGAGGATCATCAATATAGAAGTCATTGAGGGTGTAAATATAATAGAATTTATCCCCCAGAGAAAGTGGGTGAGAAGAGAAATAGGCCAAAGACTGAACCTGTGGAACATCAGATTTATGGTTAAAAGTATCTGTAAAGGCCTTACAGAGGCAGGAAGTTGGAGAGTTGGAGAATCAACAAAAGACCTCAGCAGAGCTGAGGGAGATCAGATTCTTAGGAATAAAAGTGGAGTGAGCCTTGTTGTGTCATTCAAAGGTATAGAGGGTGGAAGAGGAGAATTCAGAATGGATTTAGCATATAGGAAATCTACCTGTCCATCTATCCATCCATACATATATCTCTCCCTTCCTCCAATTACCCATCCATCCATCCTTCGTCTGTCCATCCATCCTGTCATCCATCTGTCTGTCCATCCATCCATCCATCCATCCAGCTGGTCTGCAGTTACTGTGCCAGGAGTAAAGACCTAGTTTCTCACCAGCCATACAAAAAAGAAGAGGGGTGCAAACAGTTATTTCAGCCTGGTGTGAGAGTCTGTGGTCAGGAAGACACAAAGTTCTATGGGAGGGCAGAGATAAGAGTAGCCAACTGGGCCTTGGCCTGGGGGGTCAGCAAAGCTTCCTGGAGAAGCTGCCGTCTGAATAGGGCTGAAAGGATGAGCGGCATGGGAGAGACCAGCAGTGGTAGAAATGGGATAGAAGCCCTGGGCTGTGGATTTGAGGAAGACATGGGAGCAACAACCCATTTGCTGGGTTTTAATGATGAGAGGCACTGGTCTCCATGATCCCAGCCCCTATGGAGGAGCTGGATATCAGCCTGGTCTCGCTCACTCCGAAACCTGTTTGCTGTCATTCTTTCCAAACGATTGTCTTTCACGACAAGAATGCAATGTTCTTACATTGTTCAGCCTTACTACCTTTCGTTCCAGACAGGCAGAATGATCATCCCGGCCAGCCTCTGGATCTCGACGCTCTTTATGGCTCAGTAACTAAGACAGCATTGGTTTTAAAGACAGTTTTCACAGAGCTTAGGACATAATGTTCATCACAGCCTCTTAGCATCATCTGAAACATTAAAAAAAATAAAAAGTGCTCCTCAGGTAATACATGCTCATTAAGTTCTTACTTTATCTAATTTCCTTTTGAACACTCATTGCTTATTGTAGAGTGGTTTCTCTGTGACAGCTTACTGATAGCAAGAGTTGTTTCTACAAATAGGAAAAAAATCTTTCCAGGCCACACTGATTTTCTTATTATTTGTATTAACTCAGGTGCTTACTCGGGCACATTCACTGAGCGCAGTCTGTCTGACCTGAGGGTCCCAGGTGTGTAAGTCACGTGACCGTTACCCAGGAGTTCCCACTCACCGGGTTGCTTAGGCTCCCTCCGTAACTCCTTGCTGAACTGTTGCTGGAGTTTAGAGTCCTTGACCCTCACCTTCCCCTGGGCAGCAGATGCCGGGGACTTGGCACTGTGTATCTCAGGGGAGATGTACGCTCTGCTGTCACAGAGTGACAGCCGGCTCTAAACAATCCATGGTTTTGTCCCCAAGTTGGGGTTATCCAAGTGCTGGTCTTCCTACATATGTTCTCCTTGCCCTCTGGCCAGTTCATGAATCATAGGAAAACCTCCATACTGTGGCTTGCATCTTGAATGCAATGCTGATAAAACATGTGGTGGGTGAGAAGTGATGAAATGGAGGTGGGTGGGGGACTTGCAAGGAGCTCCGGGACCCTAGATTTCAGACCATTTTGTCTAAGATCCCAGTCGGTCTCCTCTGCTGCTTTGTGCAGGTTGTTGCTCTTCCAAGGGGATTCTTCTGCTCTGCCCAGTGACCTTTTCAGGTATTAGGGCCCATGAAGTTTCCAGACAGGGTCACCTAGCTCCCCTGTTAAGTCTAGACCTAAACCCAACATACAGATTTTGGAGTCTCTCTATTTTTTTTTTTTTTTGGTCTTTCAGAAGGGGATGCTTCCATTTCATAGCATTCTTTTTTTCACGTGTGTTTTATCCATGGAGCAAACAGTTGGGGGAAAGAGAGGTCCTAGTATTCCTAGGGACTTCCCCATTATCCAGACAAACAGCCTTTGGGGTCCACGGGTACCTGTTTTGGCTGGCATACTGGGCCCTTAAGCTGATGCTGTTCCCTCCCATCCCAGCCTCCTCAGGACACAAGACTTCTTTTGATCATGCACCGTTTGTAGCTGACACTGGTTCCCTTAGCCTGTGACCCAGAACCATCTCATTTTGTGCAGGCAAGTCCAACCCCCACCCCGCCCCGCACCAGGTGGCTCTCACGCCTAAACTTGGAGTCCCACTCCACCCAACGACACCCCAGACCCCCACTCAGGCACAACCCCAACTTAGATATCCTGCGGTCACGTTGGCATTTGCATTTCTACGAGGCATTTCCGGCTCAGTGAGTGGGAAATTGCTCTGTGATTTCCGAAAGCAATTAATTATGCAGAAAATGTTGCGTAAAAAAAAAAACAACAACCCACAAAAAGCAATCATTTAAAAGAACCATCAATGTGAAAAGTGCCACCAAGCTGGAGTTGGGACTTTTTTCCCCCTTCCCCAGTAAGCTGTCAGTGTGTTTGTGAGTGAGGAGGCCCTGGTCTCTCATCTGGGTTCTGCTGATTCAAGGACATGAACAGCTTATGGCCTCAGTTTTGCATCCATAAATGGAGGTAATGACTCCATCTTCACAGGGCAGCCATAAGGGTTAAATGCAATATCTAAGCAAAGGCGTCAACACAGAGCCTGCCACCTAACAGAGCAAACACTCAATAAATTTTTTTCCTTTCTCCCTCCCTCACGCTTTCCACACATTTTGATCATAGAGGACAAAGGAAGTGTAAGATTCCAAAGGCAACATTTCCCACCCCATCCCTGCTCCATCAGCAGACGGAGACCTTTAAAGTAGGATTTGTGGGTGGAAAGGGTAGATTTTTACTGCTTTACACTTTTATGCACCCACAGCATTAAACGGCACGTGGAAATTCCAACACTGTTACATGAAGCTGTGCTGCTCAGCTTCATATTGATACATCACCATCTTTTCAGTTGGTACCATTAGGGAAAAGTGGGAGGCGGAGGTGGGGGTTGACAGAGTCCAGAGGTGTTTGGAGCATGTGTCATCTCAAGAACGCTTCTGTCTAGAAGAGACAATTATCACCATACAAAGATACCCACTGAGATGCGGATGGAGCTGGCCACGAGTTTGTTGGGCCTGGAGTCCTAGATTCACTATTGTTTAAACTGAATGGGCAGTGGGGGTGCCCCTGGCAGCCTCTCTGGGCACGTGCTGCTTCCGTGACCCAGAGGAACCGTGAATAAAGTGTCCTTAGAGGTGCTTGTGTCTGAGTCAGGGATGCAAGGCATCCAGCAAAGGGCAGTCACTGACTCAGTGCTGCTGAATCTGACCCTTTCTCTTGTCCATGTGGTTCTGTGCCATGATTCATCTATCAGGAAGCAAGCCCCTGCCAGGCGCAGGATGGCTCGTGCAAGACTCAGGGCCTCAGAATCCGCAGAGCCAGGGACGTTATTGCAGGAATGTGTGGGTGACAGTGATGGTGATGAAGGTGGTGACGAAGAGGGTGACATTTATGTGACATTTGCAGTGCGCCAGGCACTGTGCTGGGCACTCCACCACCCTGGGAGTGGGGGCTGACGTCCTCCTCCCTGGTTCACAGAGGAGGGGGCGTGATCTTGAGCAGCTTCTGCAGATTTCCAAGTGGTGTCACTGGAACCAGAGCCCAGAGGGTCCAAGGGGCTGCAGAGCCAGGGTTCTGTCCACTGTCTGCCTATTTCTGGTGCGATGGGTGTGTCTCCTGAAAACCACCTGCTCAGGGTGTGTGGAGTCGGATATTGCAGGTGATTTTGTTTCTAACTCTTTATTTATTCATTTTAAAGCAAAAATTTTAAATAAGAGACCTTGGGATCTTGATAAGGCATAAATGCCCCTTCATTAAATATATTGTGTTGGCCAAAATGTTCGTTCAGTTTTGCACACGATGTTTTGGGGGGAGGGGAGGAAACCCTGAAAGAACTTTTTGGCCAACCCAATAATTCAGTTCTCATTAGGACAGTGGTTTTCAAACTTTTGGTTTCAGAACTCCTTTATATTCTTAAAATTACTGAGGATCCCAAAGGGCTTTTGTATATATGGGCCAAATCTATCTATGCTTACCGTATTGGGAGTCAAAGCTGGAAAAGTGTTTATGTATTTATTACTTCATTTAAAAACAGATACCCATTACCAAGATAATGGTAAAATGATAAAATGATAAAAACCAAGATACCCATTACAGGTTACCATAAATAACAGAACATAGTTTTATTTTTTAAAAATCCTTACATTTGCAAAACAAAAAAAATTCAGGGAGAAGGGTGACATCGTTTTACACTTTCAGAAATCTAGTGTCTGAGAGGACACCTGGATTCTTCTATCTGCTACGGCATTCAGACGATTTCAGTATTGCATGTCACCTCTGGCCTCTGGAAAACTCCACGGTACTCTCGTGAGAACATGAGAATCAGAAGGATAAACCAAGACTCAGCATGGCTGGGAAAATAGTTTTGACTCAAGAACACCTAAAAGGCTCTCTGAGATTGCCAGGGTCCCCAGACTTCACTTTGAGAATTGCTGCACTAAGACCAGAATCGTCTTGGGCTGGAAGACGTGTGCCCACAAGCGTCTTGTGTGGTCTCCTGGAACTGAGACAGTCTGAGTGTGTGTGTGGCTGCCTCGTGTCCAGCCTGTTCACTCCCGCAGGTCAGGATGGTGAGGCTGGGGGAGGTGACTGGGAGCCGGTGCCACAGCCCTTCCAGGTGGAAGAGGGTACAAGTAACCAAGAAGCTGCTCAACTTCCATCAGCTGTCACTCCGGAGCTGTGTGGTATTGAGGGAGTCTGGCCCAGCCTGGTTTCCTACCCTGAGAGATGCCTTCCCGACAGACAGCACTTTCTTTTGGTTTCTAGTGCAACAAAGCATTTTATTTTTATTTATTTATTATTTATTTATTTATTTATTTTTGGGGGGGTTTTGTCATACATTGACATGAATCAGCCATGGAGTTACATGTATTCCCCATCCCGATCCCCCCCTCCCACCTCCCTCTCCACCCGACTCCTCTGGGTCCTCCCAGTGCACCAGGCCCGAGCACTTGTCTCATGCATCTCACCCGGGCTGGTGATCTGTTTCACCAGAGATAATATACATGCTATTCTTTCGAAACATCCCACCCTCACCTTCTCCCACAGAGTTCAAAAGTCTGTTCTGTACTTCTGTGTCTCTTTTTCTGTTTTGCATATAGGGTTATCATTACCCTCTTTCTAAATTCCATATATGTGTGTTAGTATACTGTAATGTTCTTTATCTTTCTGGCTTACTTCACTCTGTATAATGGGCTCAAGTTTCATCTATCTTATTAGAATTGATTCAAATGAATTCTTTTTAACAGCTGAGTAATATTCCATGTTGTATATGTACCACAGCTTCCTTATCCATTCGTCTGCTGATGGGCATCTAGGCTGCTTCCATGTCCTGGCTATTATAAACAGTGCTGCAATGAACACTGGGGTGCACGTGTCTCTTTCAGATCTGGTTTCCTCAGTGTGTATGCCCAGAAGTGGTATTGCTGGGTCATATGGCAGTTCTATTTCCAGTTTTTTAAGAAATCTCCACACTGTTTTCCGTAGTGGCTGTACTAGTTTGCATTCCCACCAACAGTGTAAGAGGGTTCCCTTTTCTCCACACCCTCTCCAGCATTTATTACTTGTAGACTTTTGGATAGCAGCCATCCTGACTGGCGTGTAATAGTACCTCATTGTAGTTTTGATTTGCATTTCTCTGATAATGAGTGATGTTGAGTATCTTTTCATGTGTTTGTTAGCCATCTGTATGTCTTCTTTGGAGAAATGTCTGTTTAGTTTTTTGGCCCATTTTTTTTATTGGGTCATTTATTTTTCTGGAATTGAGCTTCAGGAGTTGCTTGTATATTTTTGAGATTAATCCTTTGTCTTTTGCTTCATTTGCTATTATTTTCTCCCATTCTGAGGGCTGTCTTTTCACCTTACTTAGAGTTTCCTTTGTTGTGCAAAAGCTTTTAAGTTTCATTAGGTTCATTTGTTTATTTTTGTTTTTATTTCCAATATTCTGGGAGGTGGGTCATAGAGGATCTTGCTGTGATTTATGTCAGAGTGTTTTGCCTATGTTCTCCTCTAGGAGTTTTATAGTTTCTGGTCTTACATTTAGATCTTTAATCCATTTTGAGTTTATTTTTGTGTATGGTGTTAGAAAGTGTTCTAGTTTCATTCTTTTACAAGTGGTTGACCAGTTTTCCCAGCACCACTTGTTAAAGAGGTTGTCTTTTTTCCATTGTATATCCTTGCCTCCTTTGTCAAAGATAAGGTGTCCATAGGTTCGTGGATTTATCTCTGGGCTTTCTATTCTGTTCCATTGATCTATATTTCTGTCTTTGTGCCAGTACCATACTGTCTTGATGACTGTGGCTTTGTAGTATAGTCTGAAGTCAGGCAGGTTGATTCCTCCAGTTCCATTCTTCTTTCTCAAGATTACTTTGGCTATTTGATTGTGAAATTATTTGTTCTAGTTCTGTGAAAAATACCGTTGGTAGCTTGATAGGGATTGCATTAAATCTATAGATTGCTTTGGGTAGAATAGCCATTTTGACAATATTGATTCTTCCAATCCATGAACACGGTATGTTTCTCCATCTGTTTGTGTCCTCTTTGATTTCTTTCATCAGTGTTTTATAGTTTTCTGTGTATAGGTCTTTTGTTTCTTTAGATAGATATACTCCTAAGTATTTTATTCTTTTTGTTGCAGTGGTGAATGGTATTGTTTCCTTAATTTCTCTTTCTGTTTTTTCATTGTTAGTATATAGGAATGCAAGGGATTTCTGTGTGTTAATTTTATATCCTGCAACTTTATTATATTCATTGATTAGCTCTAGTAATTTTCTGGAAGAGTCTTTAGGGTTTTCTATGTAGAGGATCATGTCATCTGCAAACAGCGAGAGATTCACGTCTTCTTTTCCTATCTGGATTCCTTTTACTTCTTTTTCTGCTCTATTGCTGTGGCCAAAACTTCCAACACTATGTTGAATAGTAGTGATGAAAGTGGGCACCCTTGTCTTGTTCCTGATTTCAGGGGAAATGCTTTCAATTTTTCACCATTGAGGCTGATGCTTGCTGTGGGTTTGTCATATATGGCTCTTATTATGTTGAGGTATGTTCGTTCTATTCCTGCTTTCTGGAGAGTTTTAATCATAAATGAGTGTTGAATTTTGTCAAAGGCTTTCTCTGCATCTACTGAGATAATCATATGGTTTTTATCTTTCAATTTGTTAATGTGGTGTATTACATTGAATGATTTGTGAATATTAAAGAATCTTTGCATTCCTGGGATAAAGCCCACTTGGTCATGGTGTATGATTTTTTTAATATGTTGTTGGATTCTGTTTGCTAGAATTTTGTTAAGGATTTTTGCATCTATGTTCATCAGTGATATTGGCCTGTAGTTTTCTTTTTTTGTGGCATCTTTGTCTGGTTTTGGAATTAGGGTGATGGTGGCCTCATAGAATGAGTTTGGAAGTTTACCTTCTTCTGCAGTTTTCTGGAAGAGTTTGAGTAAGATAGGTGTTAGCTCTTCTCTAAATTTTTGGTAGAATTCAGCTGTGAAGCCATCTGGTCCTGGGCTTTTGTTTACTGGAAGATTTTTGATTACAGTTTTGATTTCCTTGCTTGTGATGGGTCTGTTAAGATCTTCTATTTCTTCCTGGTTCAGTTTTGGAAAGTTATACTTTTCTAAGAATTTGTCCATTTCATCCAAGTTGTCCATTTTATTGGCATAGAGTTGCTGGTAGTAGTGTCTTATGATCCTTTGTATTTCAGTGTTGTCTGTTGTGATCTCTCCATTTTCATTTCTAATTTTGTTAATTTGGTTCTTCTTTCTTTATTTCTTAATGAGTCTTGCTAATGGTTTGTCAATTTTGTTTATTTTTTCAAAAAACCAGCTTTTAGCTTTGTCGATTTTTGCTATGGTCTCTTTAGTTTCTTTTGCATTTATTTCTGCCCTAATTTTTAAGATTTCTTTCCTTCTGCTAACCCTGGGGTTCTTAATTTCTTCCTTCTCTAATTGCTTTAGGTGTAGAGTTAGGTTATTTATTTGGCTTTTTTCTTGTTTCTTGATGTAAGCCTGTAATGCTATGCACCTTCCCCTTAGCACTGCTTTTACAGTGTCCCATAGGTTTTGGGTTGTTGTGTTTTCATTTTCATTCATTTCTATACATATTTTTATTTCTTCTGTGATTTGTTGGTTATTCAGAAGCATGTTATTTAGCCTCCATATGTTTGAATTTTTAACAATTTTTTTCCTGTAATTGAGATCTAATCTTACTGCACTGTGGTCAGAAAAGATGACTGGAATGATTTCAATTTTTTTGAATTTTCCAAGACCAGATTTATGGCCCAGGATGTGATCTATTCTGGAGAAGGTTCCGTGTGCACTTGAGAAAACGGTGAAGTTGATTGTTTTGGGGTGAAATGTCCTATAGATATCAATTAGGTCTAGCTGGTCCATTGTGTCATTTAAGGTTTGTTTTCTTGTTAATTTTCTGTTTAGTTGATCCATCCATAGTTGTGAGTGGGGTATTAAAGTCTCCCACTATTATTGTGTTGCTATTAATTTCCTCTTTCATACTCGTTAGCGTTTGCCGTACATATTGTGGTGCTCCTATGTTGGGTGCATATATATTTATAATTGTTATATCTTTTTCTTGGATTGATCCTTTGTTCATCATGTAGTGTCCTTCTTTGTCTCTTTTCACATCCTTTATTTGAAAGTCTATTTTATCTGATATGAGTATTGTGACTTCTGCTTTCTTTTGGTCTCCGTTTGCGTGAAATATATTTTCCAGCCCTTCACTTTTAGTCTGTATGTGTCTCTTGTTTTGAGGTGGGTCTCTCGTAGACAGCATATATAGTGGTCTTGGTTTTGTATCCATTCAGCCAATCTTTGTCTTTTGGTTGGGGCATTCAACCCATTTACATTTAAGGTAATTATTGATAGGTGTGGTCCCGTTGCCATTTACTTTGTTGTTTTGGGTTCACTTTTATACAACCTTTCTGCATTTCCTGTCTAGAGAAGATCCTTTAGCATTTGTTGAAGAGCTGGTTTGGTGGTGCTGAATTCTCTCAGCTTTTGCTTGTCTGTAAAGCTTTTGAATTCTCCTTCATATCTGAATGAGATCCTTGCTGGGTACAGTAATCTAGGTTGTAGGTTATTCTCTTTCATTACTTTCAGTATGTCCTGCCATTCCCTTCTGGCCTGGAGGCATTTTAGCATTGTATTCAACGCAGTCAGACAGGACTCTGGACTGACATGTAAAAACACACTGTGTCCGAGACTCGGTGGTGCTTTTTTCCCCAGGAGGGGCTTGGTCAGAGTCTCCCAGGTAAACGTCTGGTCCTTGCAGTGTGTGGAATGTGGACCATGTCAGAGGCAACCCTTCTCTGCTTTCCCAGCTCCATCATCATTTGCTGTGGGGGAAACGAAAGGACTGTAATGGACTCAGGCCTGAGATAACCCTCAGAATAAGAAATGCTGGGGAACTGGCAGTTTGAAAGTCCTGTGAGCACGCGGATGCTGGAATTCCTATTGGATGGTGAGCTGGCTCCACAAACAGCTTTAAACTTCTTAGTCATCTCTCTCTGTATGTTCACTCCAGCAAAGGATCCTGACATAGTCTTGTGGGAAATAGACCAAAACAAATGGGAAATGTTTGCTCTTCCATGTTCCAAGTCTGAAAATTTGAGTTGAAGCATTTTTAACTACAAAGATGGTTTGAGAAAGCGGACTTTCTGCTTAAACCTTCTAGCAGGTGGTTGGTTCCTTCAGTGGCTCAGCAGGGCTGGGGTGCCTGATGCTTTGTGGGGCCCAGAGCATTCCAAGTGACACTGATGCTGATCTGGGCTCCACACTTGGAAAGACACGGTCTTAAGGAACGTTGCTACAGGAGCCTGGTAGGCTACAGTCCATGCGGTCACAAAGAGTCAGACACGACCTAACAACTGAACAAAAATAAGGAAGATTGACCAGGTGATATCCAAGGCTAATGGGCCGCACCCTGCTGTAGGGGTCTGCAAGCTGAGGATGAGAAGGAGTGGACAGCCAGACGGGCCCTGTGGGGCACTAAGACTTAGCAGGCGCCCTAGAAGAGGCCAGCATACTGTGGCTGAAGTGAGGACTGTTAGCCCAGATTTGGGGGGGTGCATGGGAGGAGACCACAGCTGGGCAGTTTCTGTGCTGCTCTAAGCTGGGCTCTATCTGGATGGCTGTGGGACCCACTGTGGAGGACTCTAAGGTCTTCCCAGGCCATAACTGAGCCATGGATGGGTCAGAGGATGCTGAGCCATGGCCAAGGTGAATCTATTTAGTTACTGCCTGAACTGGTCCCACAGCAAGGCAGAACCCTGCCCGCATTGATTGTGCAGAGGAAGTAGACAGTCTGGTCACCCATAGGCTGAGCTTGGCCTAAGACTGGAATTCATTTGGCCAAGTTATGCTGGAGTAAAGGAAAGCAAAGTCGAGCATTTTAAGACAATTATCTGAACAGAAATCTTCTTCTAAAATGACCTTCGGCGCAATCTTCGGCATGAATGATTCACATGAGGAAAGCTGACATGCATATTCTGCTCTTCTTGTTGCTTTTTCCGAGTGGAAGTGTCTTTGGTTGTCAGGAGGGAACTCGGGATGGGCAGTGCCTATGGAGGAGCTATGACTCAGGCTATTCAAGCACACATGGATGTTCAAGATTCAAAAGTGGTTTGATTCCATGAGCAAGATCACCATGAACCTTGACTTGTTCAAATAAATATGCAGGCTGTCTCCCCACTGCTAGGTCACTGCTTGTCACAGGGCAAGTGCAGCTGGTGGGAGACAAGATGCAGTGTCCCAGTGGGGCTGTATCTCCATCTTTGTCCCTGACCCACCAGGGCCACCACCTCACATGCAGCATCTTGCATTGTAGGTGCTTAGTGACCGTGGTCCTTGGAAAGTTGGTGTCTTTATTGAACCCAATGCAGCCTGTGCGAGCACTGTGCCAGGCGCTAGGTGATTAGCACCCTTGCTCTTGGGCACCTAGATGCCGAGGTACCTTTGTTAGTCTGTTAGTCAGATGCTGGGGTTCTGTCTAGGCTGTTCCCTAGCATCTCTAAGCTCAGAGAAAGCAGGAAGGGCTGTTTTCTGGAGGTATAAGAGGCGCCGCTAAACACTGCCTGTCCATGGGACTCTATCTCAAGCCCCTTGGGAGAGCATCCTCTTGAGGGAGCCAGGCTTAGTGTCCTTGTCCACATGGGGGAGGAGGGTGCTGGTCTCAGGTGCCTCCGGAACCCAGCTGACGTTGTGACCTTCCTAAGCTGAGGGTCCTGGAGAATGCGCTTGCTTCCTCTATACCTTTCCCTACGTATGAAGGGATACTTAACTCACCTGCCCTGTTACCTGCCCCTCAGGATTGAGATTGGAGAGACAGAGCTGGCCATGAAAGCCCCTTGATAGTAGTAATGGCTGCACTCATATCCAGTCCTTCATGGAGCGCTGAACTCTGTGCCAGGCACTGGATTCTGGGCCTTAATCCTCCCACATCCCTGCATTCAAGTACTTGCATTTCACACTCAGGGAAGTGCAGAGACAAAACCCAGCAGGCGCTCTTGGGAATGGAGCCATGGTCTGACTTCAAGGCTCACGCACACCCTTTCACACTATGCCCACCGCCCACCAGCTCCAGGGAGGGCCCACACATGTGTCTGCTCTGCTGGGCGAGGCACCCAAGGAGGTGGTCCCAGCCAGACCAGTCCCTGTCTCATGTCTCCAGACTCAGGAGTGGCCCCTACAGCCAGGAAAGGGTGTTTAGGGAGCTGCTGTCTTCTTCTTGGGAGTCTGGGGAGCCCCACGTTTTGCACCCCTCCCTTGACGAGGATGACCGTGTTCACAGCCTGGGGAGGTGAGATGCGCAGGGAGGGCCCACCTGGGCCAGGATAACTTCTCCACACGGCTGTGTCCTCGGAACGCATTTGGACCTTACTGAGCAGTAACAACAGATATTATTTTTTATTTTATGTTTTTAAACTGCAAGCACTGTTAAACCAAAAGAATGCCCACTAATTCTGTCATTACATTTTATTGGGCCTAGTAAAGATCACTTATATCCCTTTAAATCAGATTTCAGCTTCTTATGTGCACAGTTCACAGCAAAATGGCGGCAAATGTCCAAGAGCTAGACTTAAAAGATGGAACATTAATTCTTCTTTCATTGCTACAGGAGTGAGTATAAGCTGGAGGATCCCTGGTCTTCTTTGCAAAATCTGACTCTACCTTTTTACCAGCTGGATGTAGGCCTTTCTGGATCCCAGGGTCCTCCACTGTAAAATAAGACTCAGCTGGCTGGTCAGGTTATGGGGTGTTATGGGGCATGGCGACAGGCTGTGAATAAACCTAGCTGTTTGTGCAGCAGCTGGAGCAGTTGGAGGTGGACTGCTGTATCCCCTCATCTGAACCCAACTCCTAACACCAAGATGTTCGTGATGAATATTGACCTGTAGGTGACTGGAGCCGTACGTAGTGTGTGGCACTTGGATTCATTTGTTCACTCACTCATTCAGTGAATGTTTTCTGAACATCTGACTTGTTGTTCAGCCACTCAGTCCTGTCCAACTCTTTGCGATTCCATGGACTGCAGCACACCAGGCTTCCCTATCCTTCACTATCTCCCAGAGTTTTCTCAAACTCATGTCCATTGAGTCAGTGATGTCATCCAACTGTCTCATCCTGTCACCTCCTTCTCCTCCTACCCTCAATCTTTCCCAGCTTCAGGGTTTTTTCCAATGAGTCAGCTCTTCACATCAGGCGACCAAAGTATTGGAGCTTCAGCATCAGTCCTTCCAATGAATATTCGTGGTTGATTCCCTTTAGGATGGACTTGTTTGATCTCCTTGCTATCCAAGGGACTCTCAAGCATCTTCTCCAGCACCACAATTTGCAAGCATCGGTTCTTTGGTGCTCAGCCTTCTTTATTGTTCAACTCTCATATGAGTACATGACTACTGAAAAAACCATAGCTTTTTTTTTTTTTTCTGAAAAATCCATAGCTTTGACTATATAGATCTTTGTCAGCAAAGCAATGTCTCTGCTTTTTAATACACCGTCTAGGTTTGTCATAGCTTTTCTTCCAAGGAGCAAGTGTCTTTTAATTTCATGGCTGCAGTCACAGTCTGTCTGTGCCAGGCATAATCCCAGTTGCTTGCCTTCTCATGGCAGAAGCAGTGTATCATCAAAGTGAAAAGGTGAAAAAGAAACTGATGGAGGGGAGATGTGGATGCAAAGGCCAAAGCCAACACACTCCGTGGGGCTCAGAGCAGGGAGGAGAGTTGATGGGAGGGCTCAGAGGAGACCCTTGATGGCACTGTAAATGGGTCGAAATAACTCTTCAAGATCACCCATTTGGGTGGAGTGATTGAGGGAACAGTTCATTAGAAAATGGTTTATGAGAACCATGGAAATCAGCTGCTCTGCTCTGCAGGGGGGAGAAAGGAGGAATGTAGTTTTAAATTCAACTGAGAGCCTTAGGTAACATGTAGAAACTGGGATTGGGGGTGTGGGTGCAATGGGGTATGGAGGTGAAAGTGTGCTGTTGAAAGGAGGATGTTAAACATGAGAATAGGTTCCTAAAAAGAGTATGTATTTTCTGAAAAATGGGGGGGGGGGTGGGTAGTTATCATCTGATGGCATTGAAATAAGCGATTTATTCTTTTGACGTGTAACACCACAATTCCGTCTCCCAAACAGTGCCCCATCTAGGAAGGAAGATATTAGGGACTAGTTGTTTGCTGAGCTTAAAGTCTTTGTTGACCTTAAAACAACTTGCCTGGAAGAAAAATGACCTTGTGCGTATTTACTATTGAACATAATTTTCCTAAGGAAGTCTGCAACACTATTAAAGATTAATACGAGATCTTCTTTTCATATGTTTCTGCTTAAAGTTGTTTGTGCAAGTGCAGCCTGTAACCATTCAGACATCCATGTGCCTTTCCCCCTCTCCACCCTCTCTCAGGACACAGAAACTAGGCTTCTTTAATGTGTGGCAGATTAACATTCGACTGAACGGAGTTTGGAGCTTGGGACTCAGGTCTCACAGGGCTGTCCTTTGGGTGTAGAGAGGGGCAAAGGGGGAGCTTTGCAAATTGGTAAGTTGAGAGAGCCTGTGTAATTTTAATTTTTCATCTTTTGGGAACCCTTGAAGCAGCAAGCTTTGGCTGAAGAAAGCTAGGCAGCATTTGGGAGAATTTCTAGAATTTACCTATGTCTCATCAAAGAAGTATCCATAGTTATTGTTAAGTTTATCTGACATAAGCATTTTGGTGCAACATTATGTTCTTCTGGGGGTACAGACAGTACCTCCTTAAATTTACGCTGGCTTGATGCCAGCCAGGCCAGTAGAGGATACCGTATAGGGATCATGGGTGGTGACCTGTAGAATTGCCTTGACCTGTTTCTGTGGGTGTGATTCCACTGCCCTATAAAACTCATTTCTTTTCTTGAAGATGTAGAGGACTCACCGGAAAAATCTCTCTTTGGTCCTAATGGAAGGAAAAAGCCTGATGTTAATCTTGAGTTTATCGACCACATACAGACCTTGAACAGGTGGATTAGTGACCTCAGGACAAAGCATTTCATCTGCCAACTTATTAGCAGATGGATTCTAAGGGAAATATCTGTGTGGTCATCTCTACCCTCGGGCTTCACAGAGGTCTCAAGGTCAGAGCAGAACAGGAAACAACAGCGCAGATGAGCGCTACTCTCATCTAGGAATCTGCTTCGGTTGTAAACAGGTGATAGGTGCCAGGTACACATAATCCTTCAGGAATACTTGGAAGGACTTCCTGTCATTCAGCCAGAGTAAATTAAGCTTCAGGAAAGTTAAGGTACTTGCCCCAAATGTCATGGTTTAGTAAGCGATTGAATTGAAATTTAAGTCCTGGCCCATTTTCAAATTCTATATGCAAAACCTTTACTGAGTCCTGCTTTTTCATAGTGTTTTCATTTTCTGTTGCTGCTGGAACAAATTACTATAAACGTGGTGGCTTTAAATAACACGGATGTATTCTCTTCCATTTTCTGGAGGTCAGAAGCACTACCTGGATCCCACTGAGCTGAAATCAAGGCATCTGCAGGGCTGAGTTCCTTCTGGAGGCTTAAGGGGAAAATATACTCTATTGTCTTGTCTCATTTCTTGACTCCTGGCCCCTCCCTCCGTCTTCTAAATCAGCAGCATACAGTCCAGTCTTTCTCACATGCTATCACCCTGACCTCCTCATCGGACTCCCTCTTCCACTTTTAAAGACCCTTGTGATTACATTGAGCCCATCTGGACCATCCAGAATAATCTCCCCACTTCAGGGTCCACAACTTTAATCACATCTGCAAGGAGGCACTATTACCATGTCAGCTGACATATTCTTAGGTCTCAGATTCCAGCGCCTGGAATGTATACATCTTCATGGACCATTGTTCCACCTCCCATAGTAGTTTCTCTCCTGAGCATCCATCTTGTTTTTAATTTTTGGTGTATCATGGATTGTGCAGCTAGATTCCCTCTACTGCCCGTCCTAGTGGTTTCTAGAAATCACAGAGCCAGGTACCTAGCTTTCATCTAGCCAGGACAGTCTGTGCATTTTGTACTAACCACACCACTGCCTCTCTATTATCTTTCTTCAGCCCCAAATACCCACTTTAATTTTTGCATTTATTCTGTTCTTTAAATCTACATCTGAATTCATCTCAAAATTCTTCCTGAAGCAAGAGTGGGCATACAAAAATGAAACCATGGTGGGTGACCTTTGCTGCTCTGGGTACCTAAGGCAGTTGACTTAGAGTTTCTTAAGATTCCAGGATGAATGTCAGACAACTTCTGTAATTCACTCCTGAAGATGGAGGTATCTGCAGAATTCTTGGTTTTGTTTTTTAGTTTGCTACATCGTGTCCTACTCTTTGTGACCCCATGGACTGTAGCCCACCAGGCTCTTCTTACATGGCATTTCCCAGGCAAGAATACTGCAGTGGTTGCCATTTCCCACTCCCGGGCATCTTCTCGACCCAGGGATCAAATGTTCATCTCCTGCATTAGCCAGCGGATTCTTTACCCTGAGCCACCTGGGAAGCCCCACCTGGAGAATTCTACATGAAGTAAATTCACAGCTTGTTGGTTTGGAGTTTTAAGATGTGGTTCTACTGGCGAAAGATTGGGTGAACATCTAGATTTCTATTTCTCCTAGTGGCCAAAAGTTGCAAAACTGATTACTGAAGTTTTCCTGCAGAAATATTAAAGAAAAAAAAAGTATTGGGTAAGATTCACTTCAAGAGTTTTAGCATCTTTGTCACAGACAGCTGTTGGATACTTGAGAGCATAAATGATACTTTCATTATCCAGAAAAAAAACTCCCAATTTCTTTTCTACCTCCATTTCTTCCTATAAGATCAAGTGCCACCAAAGGTAGGTTTTCTGCAATAGTGGGCATGCTGTCGCATGGATAATACAAAACAGATCTATTTGATTTGACTATGCAGCATAGCGTTGTTTGTGATGTAGCTGTACTCCCATCATGACTGAGAGTCTGCTTACTGCATGGCCAGCAACGTGTGCGTTGGAGAAATTTGCTAAGGAGGAGGAGTCTCAGCTGAAGGGCAGCTCTGGGGCATCGAGTCAGGGACTGCAAGGAGCCTCTTCTGGGTTGGGATGGCTCCCCGTGCCAACTACCCTAGCTTGCTTTTCAGATTTGCCATGTAGAGATGAGCTGTCAAGCCCTGTTAGCCATCTGCAGATGTGGATGGACGGCTGTCAGTGTTCAGGCAGGGTGACTTGGTGAGGGGTGTGGAGACTGAGCTGATGCTGACCTGGACTTCCCTCCTGGGGGCTGCTGCAGTTTGATGTGGACAGAAGGGCTGAGGAGGCATCGCATCTCTGCCCTGCAGCCTGCTTTCACCGAGCCCACCACCCAGAGATAGACCCCAAGCAGGACGCGTGGACTAAAACGATGCGTGGCTCCACCTACATTCGCTCTTGAAAGCTCAGAGGGCAGTGACCGCAGCCTCCTGGGACCCATGTGCTTGACTCGGAGCCGCCAAGGAGCCAGCGGAGCAGGGCCTCCCCAGCGTGAGGGGCGCAGGTGTGGAGCGTTGGCTTAAAGGGTCTGGAACCTCCCTAAGAATCTGGATGAACCTGAGCGGGGACTTGAGGGGAAACAGGCATTGACTTCTGCTTGGTCACAGAGGCCTTCCTGTCCCAGGAAACACAAACATTAGGCAAGCCTTGAAGACTGCTGGATCTTCACACCTCCCTTTCCCAGTCACATGTAGCTGCAGCCTGGCTAAGTCACCAAGAAATGCATCAGATGGCTGAGGGTGGGAAGCCACATCAAGGGGCCGAGGAACACAGTGGGGCTTTGGCTCTCTGCGCCTGGGGCATGCGAGCCTGCCTCCAGGCCTTTGCTCCAGGGAGGTCACGTTTGCTCCCAGAGAGTGGGAGGACCCAGGCTTTCTGAAGGACACCCCACCCCTGGCAAACACTGGACCTCTGCTTCAGGAAGCCAGAATGTACGGTCCAAAGAAGGGACCAGAAAGTCAAGAACCACCACCCCCCACCCCCCGGCTGCAAAATCTGTTCAACATAGACTCTGATTTGCCGAAGGATGCTTTCCAGATGTGTTCTCCAGTAGGCTGCTGGAGGAGAAGGGTTAAGGTAATTTTCTAAAAACAGAAAGAGGAAAAATCTGTTTTGTGTCACTGTTCCAGAAAATTACCATTCCCCTGCTCTTGCTTTGTCATCTTAGGTAGCGTGTTTTTCTAATTGATTTTATTCTTCATAAGAGATCAGCAGTATTAACAAACTTACTGATGTTTAGTCATTTAAAAAATATATCTTTTCCCCCTAAACTCCTGGGGGAAATAAAATAGCTTTTCTTAAAATGCTTTTATTCTGTCAGCTCATATGGCTGAGAGGTTTGTAAGTAACACCTCAGGATCCCTAGCTTCAGATTTGTTGAGTTTGTTTTGGTCAGATTTACTGCCCTCAGTGACGCAGGTTAACCTGTTTTAGGCACAGATGTGTTAATACTTCATTTTAGTGCACTTCGCAGAAGCTGTGTTTTATACAGATTGAAAGTTTGCGACAACCCTGCATTGAGCAAGTCTGTCTGCACCATTTTTCCAGTAGCATTTGCTCACTTCGTATCTCTGTGTCACATTTTGGTAATTCTTGTAATAGTTAATACATAAGTGATTTGTTGTGGTGGTCTGTGATCAGTGACCTTCGATGTTGTTATTGCATTTGTTTTGGCATTTTTAACAGCAGAGTATTTTTAACTAAGGTATGTACATTTTTTGGACCTAATGATATCCCTCACTTAATGGTGTACAGTAAAAGTATAACTTTTACATCACAGAAAGTCAAAATATTCATGTGACTTGCTTTATTGCAGTATCCGTTTTACTGCAGTGATCTGCAACCAAACCTGCAACATCTCTGAGGTCTGCTCACCTGTCATATAAAGACCAGCAGAAGATAAATTAATATACATATTTCTCTGTGTTGAGCTTGCTGTATGTTTTTGTGGCAAGTTCTTCACATTAGAATGGACCAGAAATTGGGGAGAAAAGATGAAGCATCATGGGAAATAAAAATGTATTGCACAAAGTGTATTCTAGGTTCTGAGCAAGGTGCTTTACATAACTGTCAGTAAGGCATCACGGCAGCCGTTTAAGGCAACTGTAGTTCCATTACCCCATTTTCCTGGTGAGAAAACTGAGGATTAGAGATGTCCAATACATAGCTAAGTTATTTAACCATGGAAGATAGGAGTGGGATTAGAAACAGGTGCATGCCACTCCCAGGGCCGTCATTTTTTTGGCTCGTCCAACTGACCCACTGAGAACGCTTATAGAAACTAAATGACTTGAGTTGAGATCCAAGACTTTAAAGCCCTAACACTCATGTTGGATTCAGAGTGAAACACCAGTGATTTCTAACACAAGCAAGTTAATGAATGGATTCTATTCCAAGCTTCTGAGTTGCTAGTGGGTCGGCAAGTCTTGCAGTCTTATATGGGCAGTGGTGTTGCCCCAAAGACTCCTTAATAAAGGGTGGCTTCGTCCATGGACAGACTCACCACCTTCTTGGGCAGAGTCTTGCACCCTCTCTGACCCCTCCTGAGCCCCAGTGTTGCCTGCGAAGTGCTCGCTGCGGCTAAGTCAGTGGAATCTTAGGAAGAGGACTGAAGAACACTCTGGTCAGACAGTGAGAAGAACAGAGCAGTTACACACTAGATGACTTTAATTCAATCCCAGGGAAATTAAAGTCCAACACCCTCCTTACTTCTCCCTTCCTGGGCTGTTATAGACAGCTAGCAGTTCCTCTTCCAGTGAAAGCCCTCTGCCACCGCTTACCATGTGACAGTGAGCAAGACCTTAACCTCTTTGGCCCTCAGCTTTCTTGAATGTGAGATGAGGGGATCCCATAGAAAGATCTGGTCTCTAGGGACTTTGCTGGTGGTCCAGTGATTAAGCCTTCACCTGCCAGTACAAGAGGGTGCGAGTTCGATCCCTAGTTGGGGAGCTGAGATCCCTCATGCCTTGGGGCCAAAAACCAAAGCATAAAATGGAATCAGTATTGAAACAAATTCAATAGAGGACTTTAAAAAATGGTCTTCATCAAAAACATCTAAAAAAAATAAAAAGATGTGATCTCTATACTCAACAGAAACCAAATGCCTTGACACTAAAGTCATGTGTAATGGTGAAGTGGAATCATGGATGAAAATAATAATAATGCATGAAAAACAAGTGGATTTCTTCTCCAAGTAGCTTCAAGTGTCCAACAGACTGTTCTGAAGTGGAAGGGAAATCCAAAATCGTCAAACATCATATGATGATGTTCAGGAACTCTGGTTAATTAGTGTCAGAGCCTGGATCCCATTCAGGATCTCACAGTTCTTCGCTCAAGGCTCCATTCCATCAACCACACAGCTTGTGTCCAAGTATGGGATTTGCCCTGGGGAGAAAAAAAAAAAAACATTTTCAGGATTAGAATAATCCAGGATGAGTGAAACTGGGCATTACTAGTATGTTTTTGAACTGTTCCCCATAACTCTATTTTCCTAAAATTGTTAGCAGAAAAAGTAAGTAAATGATTTTTCCTCCACTGTCAAAAGACCATCTGCTACTTGAGAAGACTCTCCTAGATTTTATCATTATAATCATTTTTCTATTTCCAGTTAGCAGCATGCTTCCTTTAATACGATATTTTCTGCATAAACCACTGTTTTCTCTTCAGCAGATTTCCTAAGGCCAACTTGGCATTTGCCGGCATTTTTCTCGTCTTTAAGGGTGGGAAATTTCTCTTTCAGAGGGAGATACATTTCTACATTAGTGCCTATTCATTTTCTTTTCATTTTCTCAGAGAAAAACAATCAGGTTCATCACTGCTGTCGTCATGGAGATTTCATGTCTCCAGAAGAAATGCACTTGTGGAATTTCTTTGTTAATCCTACCCCGGCCATGTAAGCTTTCTTGTTTGGATCACTGCAGCCCAGGCAGAGGAAGTCATTGAAAAAGGTTACAGTGTGGTTCTTTACCCAGGGTGGGCAGGAGGATGCATGCACTGGGCAGTCCTGGGATGCTGGGGCTGGTTGGCCACTGGACGGATGAAGGTCTGAGAATCGCACAACCTGCTAGAGGCCTGACTCCTGTGGTGCCATGACCTCAGCACAGTCACAAGCCACCTCTCTTATCTTCCTTGCAAACTGTTCTCTCCTTTTCCTCCTCTACCCTCTGTGACTCCACAATCTACTGAGCTGATTCTGCCCCCCTCCTTTTTTGCAGTCTTGCTTTTCTTTTTAAAAAATATTTATTTATCTGGCCGTGTCGGGTCTTTGTTGTGGCACTCAGGATCTTCGCTGCATCACTCGGGATCTCTGGTTGTAGCACACAGGCTCTGGAGCACGAGCGTGCAGTACTTGTAGCACTTGGGCTTAGTTGCTCCACAGCATGTGGGATCTTGGGGCTTTCCAGGTAGCGATAGTGGTAAAGAACATGCCTGCCAATGCAGGAGACTTAAGAGATGCAGGTTTCACCCCTCAGTCAGGAAGATCCCCTGGAGGAGGACATGGCAACTCACTCCAATATTCTTACCTGGAGGATCCCATGGACAGATGAGTCTGGCGGGCTACAGTCCATAGGGTCACAAAGAGTCAGACATGACTGAAGCGACTTAGCACACATGCATTCAGGATCTTAGTTCCCCAATCAGGGATTGAACCCAAGTTCCCTGCATTGCAAGTCAGATTCTTAGCCACTGGACCACCAGGGACGTCCCCAGTCTGGACTTTGATTCAATCAACACCCACCACAGGCTTCCTTCGTGGTTCAGTTGGTAAATAATCTTCCTGCAATGCGGGAGACCTGGGCTCGATCCCTGGGTTGGGAAGATCCCCTGGAGAAGGGAATGGCTGTCCACTCCAGTGTTATGACCTGGAGAATTCCACGGACTGTATAGTCCATGGGGTTGCAGGTTAGACACCACTGAGCGACTTTGACTCACTCAACACCCACCAGTCAAGGGCATCCTCTTTCCCTCCTCCTCTTCTAGTCCTCAATTCTCGCCTCAGGGTACGCAACTGGCTTCAGCCTCCAGCACAACTGTCCTTCCTTCCTTTGGCCAGTTCCCTGTTCTTCTCATCTCTGCTAGAGCAGGGAGGGCACAGAAGAAGTTTCAAGCAAATCTTTGCTTAATAACTGAAACACCCAAGAGTCCTTCCGTTCTGCAGACCTGATCATGTTATTTCTCTGTTTAAAATCCTTTGGTGGTTCCCACTGCTTTCAGGATAAAATCCAGCCTCTTAGGTCATTCAAGGCCCTTGCTGATCTTGCTGGCACCATCTCCTGTCACTCACCATGTGCTCCCTGTGGCCCAGCCATCCCAAGTGAACAGTTGACAGTTTTCTGGATGATGCATGCATTAGGTGGTGGTGGTGTTTTTGTTTAGTTGCCAAGTCATGTCTGAGTCTGTTTGACTCCATGTTAGGTGTAGTGGTTGAGAATGTACTGTGGCTCTGGAGTCACCTAGAATGTGGTCACGTTTCAGTTCCAGCACAGAGCTCTACAACCTCTGAGGAGTTACTTAACCTCTCTTTGCCTCAGTGTCTCCATCTGCTAAATGGGGCTGGTAGTATCACCTACTGCAGTTAAAATTAAATATGTGACTAAATGCCAGACGCTTCAATCAGTGCAAATAATCTGTGATTGTTCTCCTGGGATTTTTATGGATGTGGTTATTTTATCACTTATTGCTTCCTTCTGCAGAGGGAACACCCTCTTCCACCTTTACCTGAAGGATCCTACTGATCCTCCAAGCCTCAGTCTCAATATTACAACTTCTCTGAAACTAGTTCCTGTTGTGTTAAAAGCTTAAATTGTAGAACCAGAATTTGTTGTTGTTGTTGTTCAGTTGTTAAGAAGTGTCCAACTCTTCACGACCCCATGGACTCCAGCACACCAGACTTCCCTGACCCTCACTAACTCCTGGAGTTTGCTCAAGTTCATGTCCATTGAATCGGTGTTGCTATCCAACAGTCTCATCCTCTGCCACCTTCTTCTTCTGCCTTCAGCATAATGGTCTTTTCCAGTGAGTCGACCCATCACATCAGGTGGCCAAGTATTGGAGCTTCAGCTTCAGCATCAGTCCTTCCAATGAGTATTCAGGATTGATTTCCTTTAGGATTGACTGGTTTGATCTCCTTGTTGTCCAAGGGACTCTCAAGAGTCTTCTCCAGCACCACAGTTCGAAAGCATCAGTTCTTTAGGGCTCAGCCTTCTTTACGGTCCAACTCTCATTGAGTACATGACTACTGGAAAGACCATAGCTTTGACTATACAGAATTTTGTCGGCAAAGTGACGTCTTTGCCTTTTAATATGCTGTCTAGGTTTGTTATAGCTTTTAAATCCTGGTTCTGCTATTCACTATTTCACTCTAGTCTAAACTCAATAAGCTGTTGTTTCCTCCTCTGTGAAATTAGAATAACAGAGTAATAGTCCTTACCTTATAAGAGTTGCCAGGAAAAAATATAAAGTATATGAAGACATACCTAACATATTCTAAATACTTGATTCATGTTGTGTTACTTTTATTAGCAACGCTTCTTATCTTTCATTGAGAACTAGCCATCCTGGTATTATCATCTTTTTACTTGTTTCTCTGGGCTTCTAGATGGCAGGTTATTTGGGTTCAGGGACAGGGAACTCATTCATCCTTATTAACACAAGCACTGGGCCCGTCATTCAATCAATACAAAGGACAAGAAGTCAGCTGCTTTGTCAATACCTGTAATCGTTTGCTCATGTTGCTTTGAGAGATTTCGGTGGCTGTGTTGTTGGGATTGGGAGCATCTTTAGAGAGAACTGTTTTCTTTCTTTGGAAGATACTGGAGGCTGGAGGTTAATTTATGACACCATTTCACATGTCATTTGACATAAAGGTGATTAGGGATGGGAGAGGTAGCTCATCCAGGAAGTGCTGAAATTCAACCCCCAAGAACTTTGAGTTCCCAAGAACTCAAAGGAAGTAAAGATACTTCCTTTATATGTGGGATTGAATACACCATGCTGGTTTTTTGAGAGCATTGTGCTAGTAAATATTTAACAACTGGTTCTCTAAGAACAGCATAGGGTTGTGATTTGTAGAGCTGACTGATTACCATGATGAAAACTCTCCCACCTCGTCCACTTTCCAACTACCATCGTGAAGTTAACCAACTCGAAGAATTCATGAAAACATACAAGTCCACCCACTTGAGCAACCACCGTATAAACTTCCTCTGCCTTCAGTTTTTCTGTCTGTTAAATGTGAATCCCATAAAGTGATCATCGTGTCTCCAGGCATGAATGGCAAAGGGAGGTGGGTCAGAGGTGAAGGAACCAGCGAAATGTTCATGTTTCAGCAATGCCGTGTAGGCTCACCATTATTTTTGAAACCCTTGCCATCCGCTGGCTGGTTTTGTCTTAGGACTGAGATCTGGGCTGACAGTCTTCTCTCTAAAACCAGCCTGTTCGGGGAGATGCTCAGAGCAGTATATCTAGTTTTATCCTCCCAATCAGGGTTATGTTCTCTGCAGCAGACTAACTCAATTAGCCTTTCATTCCAGAGTCCAATTGTGAGTCAATTCTGAGGTTGTTAAGCAAAATGAGTCTGGTGGCATTAGCCTCCCGCTGGAGGATAGTAATCCGAGTCATGGTGCTGTTCAGTTAATAGTCTGCACGAGAGACTTCGAGAAGCAGGAGGCTTGGAGACAGCGCGACCTTTCATCCCGCTCTGGGGGGCAGCTGGGAGTGCGGGGCTGCCAGGTCAGGGAGCTGATCGGCCTGTGTGCAGAGCTGGAGTCCCAGCTGCCTGAAACACACAGTTGGCCTCTGCAAAGTTAGAAGCCCAGTGCCATGAGATCATTAACTTTCATGACCAGGAAAACTCTTCTGAAATTGACACTCGATCCAAGATGGATGCCATTGGTGCCAGTTGAGTAAGTCTGAGTCACCTTTAGGGATTTCTTCTGAAAGATAAATCCTTTAACCAGGCTGCAGAAAATGGCCAGGTTCCACGCCCTTCGGTGTGTTCAGTTAGAGTCAGAAAACACCAGCTAGGCTCAGACTGCGGGAGGGATGCAGGCACACACACACAGGCGCATGCACCAGCCTCATTTGGAGGATCTTTGCCAAGCCACTTAGCTGCACCACATGGCCCCGCTCGGGAAGCGTTCTGAGGAGTGTCAGGTGCTGTGCAAAGAAAATAAAGCAGAGCTCCAGCACCTGCCCCGGGGAGTCACAGTGATGGGACCTGTCACACGACATATGGAGTGTACAGATCGGCACAGATAGGGAAGCTCAGACACGCCTTGTTTACATGGGTTCAAGGAGAGACCAATCCCAAAGGAACATTGTGCAGCCTTTCCAGTGTGCTCTGCACACAGATCATTTCATAAGGCCTTTTAATCTTCTTCCAGTTCAAGTTGTAGGAAAAGGGCCCAGAATATGCTTCCTACAAACCCTTTACAAACCCCTGTGATCTCCACACATTCTATCTTGCTCAGCCTCACCCAGGCAACCCTGTTTATATCATTAGGGATGCTAAGTAAATACAATTTCTTGGGTGGAAAGAAGTGAAAACAGCCCTGTGTATGTTGGCTGCCAACTCGAGTGCGCTAAAGAGAAGGAGCTAAGACAGCCATCCATTGTCTCCTGTAATCGCCAGATAATTTAGCTTCTCTTGAAGTCTATTGTGTTCCTCACATAGAAACAGAGCTGTTGTCTGCTCGGATGACCTCAGAGATGGCCCAGTTCTCATTTAGAATTTCTCCAACAATATCCTCTTCAGACTGAAAAACAGCCGGTTGGCCACAAAGAGCCCCTTTCCTCTGCAGACCAGTGATGTCTGCAGCCCAGCTTCTGGGTGGACTGCGCTGGCCCCTGGAGGCTTCCTGAACTGCAGACAGAAGCTGTACTTCGACCAGGGGACCCCCTACACCCAGTCGCATCCTGACCAGTGTCACCGAGTCCCTTTTGCCTTTCCCTGCAGTGCTGGAAAGGCAAACTTCCCCCTCAGCATCCCTTGGCTGGGATATACCACTGCCCCCTCCCTGGGGTGGTAGATGAGAGAAGACTTAGAAGACCAGATAAGCATATTCTTAAAGCCACTAGGAATTACGGGAGCAGATGGGCTGTAGGATCCTATTTGGACGCCAGGGACATGTTTCTGTATAAAGTAAATATTTTCCCACTGTGGATCTCCGGTGAGTGTGTGCATAAGCATATTTCCTAAAGATGCAAATAAGTCTAGTCAGAAATAAATATTGAAGGGAAACTTCAAAGCGTCAAGATTTCTCCAGTTGCAGGCCCTGAAGACTTCTCTGCAAAGAAGCAGACACAGGTGGGCAAGGGGATGGCTGGGGGCTTGTATATAAGAGAAGATGCTAACATTTTAAGAGTCTACACTCTCTGTATTTTGGGATGTTGAAAAAAGCCTGTCAAGAAAGGAATAAGGAAAAATTATGTCTGTGCAGAAGAAGTTTGGGCTATTTTCAAACACATCCTCCCCCCTCCCCCAACTTTCTTCCTGTTGCAGATCTCGCCTGGCCGATTTTTTCACCAACTGCCAGCCAGAGTCAAGGTCTGTCAGCAGCTGTCTGAAGGAAAATTACGCTGACTGCCTCCTCGCCTACTCGGGGCTTATTGGTAAGATGGGGAGACATGGGATGGGAGAAAATGCTGGTTTACAAACACCCAGAGTCCTTCCGTTGTAGCCTGCCACTCTGTGGATGTAAAAATCTCCTCGGAACCCTCTGTGCTGGTGTTTTGATGTTGAATCCTGTAGGACTTGTCTCTAAAAAAAGGGGAGCAGATGGGAAGAATAATGGATGCACAAAAGCAGGGAGCAGGGATTATTAAAGAGCAGGGAGGTGGTAAGTGTGAAGACCAGGGACCCATCTCAGTTGAAGAACTGACCGCACAGAACAGAAGTAAGTGAAGAAAGCATGGTTATGGACGAGGAGAACAAGTCAAACCAAATTAACTGAAGTAGGTAACTTTGAAGAAGGGGAGCTTGGATGTCACGCAGTCTGGGGAAATCAGAAAGGCTGTTTCCCTGAAATGGCCCTTTGGAAGGAAAATCCCTAAAGACTTGGTGTTCTGCTTGCCATTAGTAGTCTGGGTAATTCAGCTCCTGGTGGGGAGGGAGGGAGGTTTCCTTAATATTTTTTCCCTGAGAACAAATATAGCAGAAGTAGTCTTGTTCTGTCTTTCAAGACCTGAGGTTCTTGGCATTCAGGAGAGCAGTGCAATTAGGCAAGGCACTGGTGAATTGGGAGAGGACAGGAGTGAGGCAGGTTCGTGCCCAGAAATAAACAGGGCAGCAGGAGAGAAGGATGGGGCTCCTGGTACCAGGGCTGTGGGAAGCCTTGGAAGCAGGGCTCCCTCACGACTGTCATGTGAGAAGGAACACATAGTGAAAGCTGGGCAAGGATGAGAGAAATCACAGTTGTCAGAAGCCTGATGGCTCAGCCAGGGCGCCAGCTCCTGCCACTATCACACTAGTCACTGGGCAGGAAGAACATCCTATCGAGAGTGGCAGCACAGACCAAAGTCTTTGTCGCCAGCATGTCTTCAGCAAGAGTCACTGGGAAAATCACTGGCCATACTGAGTGCTGGGATATTGCTGGTGCTGTGCACTCAGTCTGATTTTATTTGCAAGGATACCTGTGCTGTCTTGGGTAATACCTTTCACCAGCGACTGACCATTCTCACTGATAGGTCCCATGAGCTTATCTTCCTTAAGTCAGCCCTCCATTTTTATTTATTTTTTTTCTTTGGCCATGCTGTGAGACTGGCAGGATTGGCATGTGGCTTCTTAGTTCCCTGACCAGGGATCAAACCCATGACCACCCTGCAGTGGAAGGCTGGGGTCTCAACCAGTGGGCAGCCAGGAAAGTCATTCCTCCAAATTTGCATTCAGTTTTTCCTTTTCTTAAATAAAGTAATTCCTAGTAAGGATTGTTTATCAACGATAGAATTACATGTTTAAGAAATAACAGAATGAATTAAACCATGTGCATTGTAAAGAGTTTTTTAAAATGCAGAGAAACCCACAGTGTTAAAAGATCTCTAGCCCCACTCCCAGATGTAATCACTGTTAATGCCTTAGTCTGCACATTCGAGGTGCACACGCTCATTGAAAACTCCATGTGGGTTCAAGCTCAACAAACTGTTACATACCTGAGGATAATGAAATCACCTAAGGGAAGAACTAGTTGAAACAATGCATTCTGTGAGCCAGAATTTATTTCTCTCTTGGGTCCAGATCTTTCCCTCCACTCTGGTCATTGGGTTCTAAGATCTCTGAAGACAAAGCTAGTTCCTACCTTTTCCAAATGTCAGAGATCCATTCTGGAGCCAGACATACAGTGGGTGCTTAGCAGACATACTCTAACCTCTTCATTCAGTGTTGGGGGTGCCTGTTCCTTTCTCACCTAAAGTTACAAGCTTCTCTCTGCTGTGGGTTGAAGTTTTCATCCCAAGGTAGAATGGGACATTGTTTAGTTCAAGTCAGTAAGGAATGTAGGGCAAAGAAGATATGCCCTTGATCCATAAGAGCTTAAAAAGAATTTTTTTTTTTTTATGAACCAAATATATCCTGTGGCTCACTGAACTGCCTATTACTTCTTACTTCCACAAAATATATAAAAACAGAAGGCTTCTTGGCATGAGTAGTCATTGCCTGGTGTGAGCCACCCAGGAGAAGACATTTGGGTCGTGTTAAGTGTAAATGCATTGTTTATTTGCACCAATACAGAACTCATCAGAAGAACAATGAATACCCAGGAAGATGTAGGCAAGAGACCACCCAGCATTTCTTTGAGGATTTTTGAGGACTATTAAGACAATACCACTGGCTTAGGAAATTTCCACTGTTTATTTCCAATTCCATCACAACTTGGAAGACCTTGTTTAAATCTGTTGAGAGTCTAGTGAGCAGAGGCGTCCTTGAATACATCTAGAACGTGGGGTAACCCATAAGGAAAGCTTCTAAACTTCCCTGGGTTACTCTGAAGGAGCCATTTGCTTCTGAAGGAAGTAGATGCAAAGTCCTAAAAGGCCTTTTAAGATATGTAAAACCAGCTCTATCTATTTGTGAAGATTAATGACATTTTCAAGAAAATGCAAGGGATTTGGCAATTCATGCATTCTAAGTTAATTCCCTCCTGCTCCATGACATCCATACCATTTGTGCAGAGAAAAATACCCTAAGCGCAGCTCAAGGAGTTCTGTTAGAATTTTTAAAGTAAATGTGTAAATTATTTTGTGTGCTCAAGATAAATTGCCAAAAAAATGCACTGCTTAACATAATTTCCCACTCAGCAAACACAGTGTTTGTAATTATCCACGGTGTTATCCTCGGTGCATCCGAAGTCAGAGGAACATTTTGTTTGCATCCGAAGTCAGAGGAACATTTGTTTCTTTTCAGGCTATAGGAAAGTTTATGTCATCACACAAGAATAAAACGCCTTTGTTTTTACTCTTTTAGGTACAGTCATGACCCCCAACTACATAGACTCCAGTAGCCTCAGCGTGGCCCCCTGGTGTGACTGCAACAACAGTGGAAACGACCTGGAGGAATGCTTGAAATTTCTGAATTTCTTCAAGGACAACACATGTCTTAGTGAGTTTGAAAAAATAGACAACAGCCACACAAACGTTTTCCCCTAAGTTCAAACTGTACTTTTGTGTTTCCTATGTCTGCCTCCTCTGTGTGTGTGTCTCTTTTTTTTTTTTCCTGATTGCTGCTGGTGAATCCAGATCCTTTTAGCCACACTGCGTGGTGCAGCTGGACCAGAGCAAGTGATGAACTGGGTGCCGCCCAGGTGGCGAGTCCAGAGGCCCTGGGAAGCGAAAGACTCAATAGCCAAGGGCACATCGTGTGGGGAGGAACACTGCTACCCACAGATGAAATGTTGATCTTGGCAACCAGCCCCACGTCCTTTCCAGAGGTTTTTAAAACCTGGGCAGCATACACAATGTGAAAGACTTGGGGCAAGTTAGATGAGGGTAGGCCCCCAAAGGCTCTGTGAGAAAAATTAGAATGTTAACATCAATAGCCCCCTGGATGTTCAGGGTTGGACTTCAGGAGAAGCAGTACTTCTTGAGTGGAATGGGCTGGTGATGCAGCCAGGAGCTTCAAATATCTCCGGAGATGAGATGAGCTGGGGGTGGGGGTCGGGGGGAGGTTTCTGCTTGGAAACAGTACCATTATTATTGCAGGGTCCTTAAGGCAATTTGGAAACACGTTTCCCAGAGGAAGAGGGATAGAGAGAAATGTACGGGTGTGAACGATGGGCCTCATCAAATGAACTTCGAAAGCACTGTGCCAGATCTCCCTTCTATCCACCGAGATGTGTGTGCCCCAGGCGAGGATCCAGCTGAGTACCTCATTTGTGTCTTGCAGCAGCTGCCGTTCATTTATTGGGTGCCTCCTCTGTGTGTAAACTCCCTCTAGGAGGAGTGTAGCATATATCCAGTTGGCCAAAAAGCTCATTTGGGTCTTCCTGTAGGATGTTAGAGAAAACTTGATCAAACTTTTTGGCCAGCCCATTACATTGTCTCATTGACTGGAATCTGCACAAGAATCCTGGGAGATGCACTAATTAGTATCCCTATGGCCCAGTGGAATAAGCAGCTGGTATTCACCTAGACCAGCCACGCCAGAGATAGGATCCAAAGCCCCACCCAGTTCCTTCTTCTGCACCCTGTGGGCTTCTGAATCAGGCCTGAGATTGGGGGACTGATGGATAAAAACACAAGCCTGAACATCAAGGACCAGGTAGAACTTCCCAGTGGGAATCCTGGGCCAAGGTTCACCTGCCTCTGAGCACTGTGCCCCTAGGTGACAGTTCCTCCATGGTACTCTGACTGATTTCTAAAGAATTAGCCAACTATTTACTGCTTGCACACAGGAAAGCTTTTAAGTGTTACTTCAAAAACCTCCTCATTGTTTCTTTTGTTGAAAAGACAAATCTAAGAGATTCACTCAGTAGGTACTTGGCTATAACCAAATGCTTTGATTATTTTAAAACGAAAACAAGCTTTTGGATACTGAAGTGAAATTTGAAACTAGTCTAAAGTGTGGAGACATTTGCCAGAATAACATTGGGCACTATATCGTGGAACTATACCTTAAGCCTCTTCTTTGGTCTTAACTAAAAAAAATCGTGTGTGTGTGTGTGTGTGTGTGTGTGTATCCTGTTTTTCACGTCCTGCACACTCTTCTGGCAGAATCCAGATTTTAATGAAGATAAAGCAATGACCATAGAGGTCAGTGTGAGAAAAAAAGATTATACTCACTTGGACTGGAAAACCGCTGCCTCAGAGAGAAATTAAAGTGGTCCCTGCTTAATAATATTTTCGTGAAGGGAAGAATGGCATCTTAATGCTAATGATTTTTTAATAAACATAAACACATTTGGTCTTCAATGAGGACCAAAGCCAGCCAGAATTTTTCTTAGTCATTCCATTTATACTTTGATTAGATGGAGCACAGCCTACCAAAGACATAGACTAAATTCAGCCTCTTGCAACAGGCCTTAGGGTAGAAGGAATTGGAATTTGTAGGTTTCAACCTGAATGCGATAACCCAGTTCCCCCATCCCTTCACATTAACCAAACCTCTCTAATTCCCCTAGCACAAGCATGACGCCAATCTATTGCTTCCCTGGTGGCTCAGACGGTGAAAGAACCTATCTGCAATGCAGGAGACCCGAGTTCAATCCCTGAGGAGGGAAGATCCCCTGAGGAAGGGAATGGCAACCCACTCCAGTATTCTTGCCTGGAGAACCCCATAGACAGAGAAGCCTGGCAGGCTAAAGTTCATAGGATCGCAAGGAGTCAGACGTGACTTAGCAACTGAACAGCAACAATGTATTGTATACTTTCTCTGTTTGCCTCCTCAACCAGAATATAACCTCCAAGAGGACAGGGACTTTTCTGTCCTGTTGGTGCCATTTGTCCCCTGCTGATTCTCAGCAGGAACAGCGCCTGGCACTTAGTAGATATTCCATTGGCACCTGAGTGAATGAGTGAGCGAGTGGGCAGTCTTCCCAAATGACAAGGCAGACATGCTGGAAATCACAGTTTCAACAAATGACATGGGTCTTCTGAATCTGCGTGCCTTAACGGGACAAAGGAAGGTTTTGTTTTATTGTTGTAGTCCTGGGTCATTTGAGGAAACTGGTTGCCCAAGTACCACCTTCTTACCTTCCACCCACCCATTAAGCTCTGTAACCCAACTGGGAGCTCAAGAAGCATTGATATTAATTTGAAGCTGTTTCCTACAGACTTAAAAATGTAAAGTTTTTGAAAACAAGCTTCCAATTTGCTGAACTTCAAGGATAACAATTTTAGAACAAAATGTCACTTCTGAGAGGAAGATTAGGCTTAAATTATTCTGTCTCGTATACTGAAAAATGCCAGCTAAGAGTCATATATTAACAATTTGCACATTCAGGTCCCAAATGGAAGAGTTTGATTTTTTATACAATGAATATGAAATAAAAAAAAAATCCTAAATCCAGGCCAAATCCCTGAGGACCTGATTAAAACCTGTTTTTTATTCATCTCGGGGAGGGGAACAACACACAACCAATTTACTCTTGCCATAAAAAACAATCTAATCCCATGAAATTGTAATAAGCTTTTAAAGTTTTACATTTTAAACTTTTCATTTAAGCAGGGCTGCGCCTTCCTAATTATGCAGATTTTGTTCAGAAGACTGGGAGCAGAAAGGAAAAAAATAATCTTGCTTACATTTTCACGATATATTATTGATGAGGTTTGGGATATATTTTTCTTTAAAGAAATCAGTTGTGTTTGTACTTTGAGCAATGCCGAGCTCATAGTAGGTGCTCTTTGGTAGCGGGTCACATTTTTTTTTTTTTTTTTTTACTATTTGATTTCACTGCCTGCTGAATTTGTATAAATGCAACTGAGTCACCCCAGTCTCATAATTAGGGATGTGGTACTTACAAATTAGCTTGCCATTAGTATAGAATTTTGACACAAGCATTTTTTTTGAAAGATGGAACAGTGATTGTGATCCCAAATAGCAGGTCTGAGGCTATTTTGAGTCAAGTTTCAAAAGACTTGACTGATGAATGTTTCAGGGAAAGGATCTTATTCAGTACCTAGTATCTGAAGAGGGGCACAATAAGTATCTATTGCACTTATAGAGCATAGCTAAGTGTCCAGCTCAGGGTTTAATGAGTGAGTTGATTTTAGAGCTCCTGACCCCTGGCTGGCTCTCAGTATGTAAGGAGTGGATGGATGGATGGGTTTTGCTCAGAGAAGGCCAGTGCTCTCATCAGAATTCCTAGTGTAGCCCTCTGGCTTCACGAATCCTGTCCGTTACATTTGCTGCTTGACTTTGAAATTGGATTTCCTCCTGTTTTACTGCAGAAAATGCAATTCAAGCCTTTGGCAATGGCTCGGATGTGACTGTGTGGCAGCCAGCCCTCCCAGTTCAGACCACCACTGCCACCACCACCACAGCCTTCCGGGTCAAGAACAAGCCCCTGGGGCCAGCAGGCTCTGAGAATGAAATCCCCACTCACGTTTTACCACCTTGTGCAAACTTACAGGTAAGGGAAGAGGCCCGAACTCACCGTTGGCATGGACTTCTGGGTGGGGACGCAGACTCATTTTCTGAAATGCGTTTAGAGATGGATGGAAAGAGATGGAATGCTGCTCAGGTTTAAATCTTAAAAGTGCATTTTAAGCATGAGAGGTGGAGATCATGATGTACTGTAGAGTGGAGAGACAGATGGACTCTGGGACCAACTCTGCCATTTACGAGGCATGGGCCTTTGGTCCAAACACTTGTGCTGGTCTTGGTGTCCTCACCTACAAAATGAGGGGCTCGGACAGATGAATCCTTAAGCTTTCTGTTTGCGAAGGGGTAGATTTGAGTAGGCTATTTGTTTATTTAGTATGCTTTTGCAGTGTTCTGTCCAAAGCAGCAGCATACAGAAAAGGAAGAAGGAACTCTTGGCTTTCTAAAAAAAAATTTTTTTTTAATTTCATACAACTTTTATAGGTTACTTTCCATTTACAGCTATTTCAGAATATTGTCTATATTCCTTGCGTTGTATAACACATCACTGAACCTGTCTTATACCCAGTAGTTTGTGCCTCCCACTCCTGTGTTGCCCCTCCCCCCATCCTTCTCTCTACTTGTAAACACCAGTTTATTCTCTCTCTGTCTGCCTCATTTTTGTTATATTCACTAGCTTATTGTATTTTTTAGATTCCACATATAAGTGATAAACAGTATTTGTCTTCTTCTGTCTGACTTATTTCACTTAGTATAATGCCTTCCAGGGTCATCCATGTTGCTGCCATTGGTGAAGTTTCATTCTTTTTTATGGCTGAGTAGTAGTCTGTTTTGTGTGTGTGTGTGTGTGCATCTTCTTTATCCATTCATCTGTTGGTGAACACTTAGGTTGCTTTCATATCTTGATTATTGTATATAGTGCTTCTGTGAATATTGGGGTGCAGGTATCTTTTCAAATTAGCATTTTGTTTTTCTTGTATATATACCCAGGAGTGGAACTGCAGACTGATGTGATAGCTCTGTCTTTAGTTTTTTTTTTTTTTTTTGAGAAACCTCCATACTATTTTCCACAGTGGCTATACCACCTTACATTCCCAGCAACAGTACTCAAGAATCCCCTCTTCCCACATCCTCCGCTGTTGCCTGTGTCCTTGTTGATGCTGACAGGTGTGAGATATCTCCTTGTGGTTTCCATTTGCATTTCCTTGATGATTATGATTTTGAGCATCTTTTCATGTGCCTATTGGCCATCTGCATTTCTCTTCGGAAAAATGTGTCTTCAGTTCTTCTGCCCATTTTTTAATTGGGGTGTTTATTTCTTTGATGTTACGTTGTATGAGCTGTTTATATGTGTTGGACATTAATCACTTATCAGCCATTTCACTTGCAAATATTTTCTCCCATTTATGGACTTGTCTTGGGAGTCCTTGGCTTTGTCTCCATCACCAGCATTTAGACTCAATGTGGAGTATTTAATTCTATCTAAAGCTATGCCAGAGACAGTGTTATTAGTGAAGTATTAAGGCAAATGTAGCATCCTGGATAGCTTCATTCTTCAGGAAGCAAAAGAAGATGCTCTTTCATTTGAGTTGCCGTGAAACACTGCACTGCAAACCCCTCGCGTGAAAACAGAGTCCAGTGAAAATGGCCCAGAGGCTTCTTTAGGGTTGAGGCAGATCTCCAAGGGCCAGGACCACAATGACCTGCAAATGGTCATTTCCTGACTTTAGTCGAAGCAGAGTGCCTATTCTGCCTTTTTATATTTTTTTCATCATAATGAGTATTCAGCTATTTGGGAACCTCTTCATATACTCACCAAGGATTTTCACACACTTCGCCTCTTTGGATATTACCCTCCCGATGGCTGGGGGAGAGATGGTGTGATTGTGTTGTTACGGCAGTGTTGTTCACCTTGTTCTTTCATCAGAGGATGTGGGGCTCCGTGAGGGGACACTTTGGCTCACGCCCACAGAGCTGACAAGTCATGGAGCCGGCCCTGGAATGTGAGGCTTGTGTTCTTTCCCTGGTTCCTCCTGAATTTGAGAGGCAGTGGTGACCACATGGTGACTTCTGCCTCCTGCCATGCTAGGGGAAGGGACATGTGCCAAGCACAGTGCTGTCCCTTCAGCCTCATCACAGGAATACGTCCTCCCACCTCTCCATCACCCACACCTGGGGCCCCACCAAGATCCCCCTCACCAGAACAGTAACCAGAAATTTCTTGGCAAATACCTTCTTGACTCACCGCCTTGTCTGTTCCCTGGAAAGTATTGGGGCAGTTTTTCTTTTTTTCTGTTTTACACTGCTTATTCATTTATTTGGCTATGCTGAGTCTTCGTTGTGGCACGTGGGATCCTTCATTGTGGCGCTCAGGCTCCTCGCTAGTTCTTCTCTCTAGTGCAGTCCCCAGACTGAGTTGCCCTGCTGCATGTGGGACCTTCATTTCCTGACCAGGGGTCAGGGATCAAACCTGCATCCACTGCATTGGAAGGCGGATTCATAGTCACTGGACCTCCAGGGAGGTTCCGGGTCAGTTTTTCTGCTTCTGCTTTGCTTGCTCTCTCCTCACCCCAACACTCCCTTCTTTTTCTTAAGATATCCCACCTGCCATTCAGCCAAGCTGTGTTTCTGTTCTCGTCCTTCTGGGTCCCCACCAACATCGCACTCTCAAACGCACTCACACAGAAGACTAAGGAGAAGGTGGGTGGGAAGGCACAAACCTAGGGTCAACCAGATGTTCTTCATACTTCTAAAGCATTTCCTGAGCCCTTCTCATCTTCAAAGCACCGTGCAAAAAATGCCAGAAGTAGGGGGAGGCTTGGGGAATACTGCGGCATCTAACCTCGCTAGCCTGCAGCAGAGCTCTGCAATTCAAGGAGGGGAAGCCACTTGTGCTAAGTCACCAGCTGGTTAGAGGTATGTCTAGAAGCAGACATAGCACCACAGAGCAGTCTCTTCTTTCTCTGTGGCCAAGCCTCAGTGTCCTGCTTCCTCTTAGGTCAACCTTCCGTTCTTGTTGGGTCTGCTCAGATTCCAGCATCAATAAAGACTGGTGGCCAGATGAGAGTAGGACCCTGTTATAATGAGGTGATGACAGTGGCCAGAGGTGGTTCCTGACCACAAAGAGGCAAAGCTCTGGCTGCAGCAGAAACAGGTTCTTCTCTGCTCGTATCTAAGTATGTGTAGTTTGATGGTAGAGGCATTGTCCAGCCTGTTTATTAACCTCCTTTGGTGTGCTGGGAACTTCATGGAGGTGGGCATTCAAAACTAAAATTCTGTCCTCTGTGAATGTACAAATGGTAGGCAAGATGCAGCTGGTCAGTGTCTTTGGAAGTTCAGACTCTGTGAATAGGTGGCATCTCAGAAGAATAGTCGTTACTGGAAACTCCTTCAAATGAGTTTTTCCCCATGGGAGAACAGTCTGCAGCCATGAGGAGGTGTTCTTCTCTGCATCTCCCTGTCAGCCTCCACCCCGCCAGATCATCTGTCCTCTGCTTTTTGGGGTACGGTGCTTGGCTTGGCCACCAGGATTTATCTCCAGCTAGATCTGCTCGACCATCTCCCCTGTAAGGGGAGCACTGTACCACTGCAGGGTTTCCCTGGCAACGTCAGGGGACCCATGAGGTCTATTCCCAAGAAACAGCCTTTCCTTCCCCTGTACTAGTGGTAGGAACTCTGCCTCATAAACAGAGGGACAAAGTGCAATTAAAGTGTGATGTTTGTTTCAGGATTGCCATTTAACTTCTCAGCAGAGTGGGGCAGTGGAGACGGGGGAATACAGAGGAAGCGGGAGGACAGCCACACCTCTCTTCCTGATGACACACTCACAGTCCACCCACCTGGGAGCTAAACAGCAGTTTACTTCTAGGGAGCTCTTAAGGGTTCCACGAAACCTCACCTTACCTCCTAGGATGACTCCCTATGAGAGCCCATTTTTGCACGCATGAAGCAGGGGGTGAGGGCTTGGGTCAAGCATGTGTGCAGACCCAGGCTTTCATCCTCACCAGCACTGTGACCTCTCCAAGCCTCCACTTCCTCATCTACAAAATGCTAGGACTTCTTTGGAGAAGGAAATGGCAACCCACTCCAGTATTCTTGCCTGGGAAATCCCATGCACAGAGGAACTTGGCCAGCTGCAGTCCACAGGGTCACAAAGAGTCAGACTTCCTAGCTGCTAGATTAAGAGGATTAAATGGTGGTAATTTTTCATTGCCTGGGGTAGAGTGAATGTTCAAGAATGTCACATGTGATGCTTAGTCCCAAGTCAGTTGGCCATTTAGTCCCTTTGCAAGAGATGGATGGTGGTATTGTGCTTTGCTTGGGGTGTTACACTGGGGAATGGTGGTGTGAGTTAGCACTAACAGTTGTAGAGCGAGTTTCATTTTGTGAAACATTTCACATGCATTGTGCTCTTTAGTCCTCACAGCATCCCACGAGTCAGGTATGGTAGTCATCCTTCTCTTTTACAAATGAGGCAACTGAGGCAGGGACATGATAGGAACTTAACTGAGATCGTATAGTAATTGTCTGGTGGGGCTAGGATGTCTGACTCCGAGGCCAGTACACATTCTCCTTGCTCCATGACCTTGGACAACCTGGGCTCTTTCTTTGACTTAGAAGTGGATAGAGAGGAAGAAGTAAAAAATTAAAAAGGAGGTCATGCAGTATTTGTCTGTGTCTGGCTTATTTCACTTAGCGTAATGTCCTCTAGGTTCATGATCTCATTTATATGTGGAATCTAAAAAAGTTGAACTGTTTAAAGCAGAGACTAAAATGGTGGTTACCGGGGGCTAGGAGTGGGAGAAATGGGAAGATGGTGGTTATAGGGGACAAACTTTCAGACATGCAAGGTGAACTAGATCTGGATATCTATAGCATGGTGACAGTACTTAGCAATATCATATTACATGCTTGAAATTGCTTAGAGAGTACATCTTAGTTGTTCTTACCCCACTCCACGCCCAAAACCGGTAACTGTGTTAGGTGTGTAATAATATGTTACTCAGCTTGATTGCTGTAAGCCTTTCACAATGTCTGAAAGTGAAAGTGTTAGTTGCTCATTTGTGTCCGACTCTTTGGGACCCTATGGACTGTAGCCCACCAAGCCCCTCTGCCCATGTGATTCTCTGGACAAGAATACTGGAGTGGGTAGCCTTTCCCTTCTCCAGGAGATCTTCCAGACCCAAGGATCGTACCCAGGTCTTTTGCTTGCAGGCAGATTCTTTATCATGGGAGCCACCAGGAAAGTCCCCAATGTATACATATATTGAAACATCAAGTTGTATGCCTTAAGTAAATACAATTTTTATTTGTCAGTCATACCTCCACAAGGCTGAAGGGGGGTAGGAAGGATAGAAAAAAAGGAAAGGAGAAGCTGGATTTTGACAGACCCATGTGTCCCAGTGCTTGCTGAAGGCAGCAGTTCGAATGATGGAAAAAACAGAAAGCTCATGCTTTAGGCATGGATGTTTCATGACTAAATCCCAGGAGAGAGAGTATAAGGGAAAGACAAAGTTTACCAGTAAAACTTCTTGCAGTTTGATGATCTCTTTAAAATGACCTACATTAAGAATGGTTGAAAGAATCAGTGGAAGCCAGAGGATCGGGAGGGATGAGTGACTGATGAGAAATGGGACTTAGCCCACGAGAACGTGGTCCCTGGCGTTGATTTAGAACTCTTGCTTCAACATAGGGCTCCCAGGAGACTCATTCTTCCCATCTGTCCTTCCTTTGCCTGCCTGGCTGTCTTCAGACAAATTACCATTTGCCAGGGGGTCCTAGAAATATCTTAGAATGGCGTTTGTCCCAGTGCATGTGTCATTACTCAGAATAGAACTGACTTAAACCAGCTTGAGATCCATTGGTAACAGATTTGGAGAAAGTCAACTATCTTTGGCAGCTCTAAAGTTCACTTCCCTTGAGAAGCACCCTCTTGTAATATTTTTAAATATACAATAATATGAGAAAACTCGGAGGGACTTGGGTTTCTGTCTTAACATTTGAGATAGATTTCCCCCTTGGAAGGGAAGAAATAAGAATAAACATTTTCAACAGTCGGTTTCAAAGTGTAATTATCAACAAACCAAACACAATTCTGTTTGGGGAAAAGAGTAGCTTTGGGTGTGGTGTATATAGGGCTCATCTGCAGTTCCTATGAAAGGCTCAGCTTTAAAAAAAGCAAAATTGATTGATTAGTATAAAATGTCATAGAAACGTCTAAGAGCTAACCCCCTGAGGTGATAAAATACCAGGTTTTGGGTAACCAGCCAAGCTCCCATGTCAGGATTAATTGGCAGGCATATTAGTAACAAGCGTGACACAGGCTGTGCTATTGTTGGCATATTTCTTTGACTTGTACAAAGTGGTCACATGATAAAGAAACATTAAAAATCCTACCAATTATTTCATCTTCTGTGCACTTGAGTGGCCTGGGAGCTGGAAAAAGCTCAGCATATTTAAGTCAAATGGACTGTACTTGTCACTTATTTAAAGTAAATATCTTCTGGAAGTGTAGGTGTTAGAAAAATCTCTACTTTGCATTGTTGAACATCACTTAACTCTGGTGGCTTAAAGTGACGACCTCTTAAAGTGGCCTTTCTTTCGGCCCTAGCTTACAGTGATCAAATAGGATTGTAGAGACTGGGGGATACAGCCTTGGGACTAGTGCTGAGGATCCTTGAGAAATCTTCACTGCCTCTGTCCCTTTTCTTGGAAGGAGATGTGAGGTGTGATTGAGAGAAGAAAATCTGATAGGTGGGGGCTTGCGCTCAGAGCCAAAGCTGCAGGATAGAGGTCAGGTGGTTGTGGGCACTTGGTGGGGACTCTTGGGACCACAGCTAGTGACATCCAAAGTCAGTTTGTTTTTATGAGCCAGAAAAACATATCTGTGAATGAGGCATGGAGGGACAGCAGTTGTGGATCTCGGGTTTACGTCCCCTCCCCTCATCCTAGTGGGACTTTTAAGGCAGCATTCTAGAGAAGAATTCATAAAAGCAACTTTTTCGATCATAAAGGAGATGTGAGTAGGGTCTAAATGAATAACTTTTGCAAGAATGCTTACTCCTAAAGTCAGCAGTGCAAAGGCTGGCTGTCCCTTCCCCCCTTCAACAATCATGTCATCTTTGGCAGTCAGACTCTTGCTAGCCCCGAGAGGGACTGTGCTGGCCCTCTGTGGGCCACGAGGGCAAAGACTTTGAGGTGGGCATTTTTTTCTGGAGCAGACCACCTGGATTCACTCGATTTGAGGCTAGGTCTGCTCCTCCCTGGCCTCTCAGGAAAGCCTCAGTACAGTCCCTTCTCTTGGCCACGTACAGTTTGAAGTTTATAGAAATGCATTGGGCACTTGTATGTTGTTGTTTAGTCACTGAATTGTGTTAAACTCTTTGCAAACCCATGGACAGTAGCCCATCAGGCTCCTCTGTCCATGGGATTTCCAGGCAAGAATCCTGGAGGGGTTGCCATTTCCTTCCCCAGGGGATCTTCCCAACCCAGGGATCCAACCCGCATCTCTTGCACCGGCAGGCAGATTCTTTACCACTGAGTCACCAGGGAAGCCCCTTGTATGCTGTAGCACAACATTTACAGGTTGGTAGTAGGGGCAGGAGAGTGAAAAGTAAAAGTGAAAGTCACTCAGTCGTGTCCAACTCTTTGTGACCCCATGGACTGTAGTCCATGGAATTCTCCAGGCCAGAATACTGGAGAAGGTAGCCATTCCCTTCTCCAGGGGATCTTCCCAACCCAGGGATCGAACCCAGGTCTCCTGCATTGCAGGTGGATTGTTTACCAGCTGAGCCACCAACGAAGCCCAGTAGGGGCAGGGGGTGATGCAGTTTGGCTGTCTTTAACCTCTGCATATAACCTCTTTAACTCATACATATTAGAATATTTGAATATTGAATTTGAATGTTGAATATTAGAATATTGCAAGAATCTCTATCTGATAAGATCTTCCATCTTGGAAAAACAGCATGCCTTACCCTTCTACTGCCCCAGTACCTCATCAGGCCTAAACAAAGTCCATCTGCCCGGATAGGGCCAGACCAGACCGGAAATGATTTTGAAGCTCTTCCCAGACAGGCCAAACCCCAAAAGTCTCAGTATGGCAGGAAGGCAATTATCCAACCCTGCTAAATACCCAGGACTCTGCTGGCTGTGACCAAGTGAAAATTTTAAGTGTTGAGTTTTAAAAGGAAAGCTGCCAATGGGTGTTCTGTAAATCATTTGTGCCAGAAGACTGACCCCATTATGTCAGCTAATCCTGGAAATACAGGAGGTAAATTTAAATCTTCTAGCATGAAGCACTTAATCAATATTCTAAATGTTTTCCTTGCAATTTATGCTAGCAGAGCAATGGGGTGCTTTGGCGTCCCGTTAATCTTCTGGAGAAGAGGCGCTGGAGAGCAAGGCCAGGGTGGTGGGGTTTTTCACAGGCTGACTGCTGGGAGGATGGGAAGCGAAGAAGGAGATAGGGAGAGATGCTTATTCCACACCCGGCCCCTTGCATGGAGGACTTGTCCCCTGGACTCATGCCATCCTTACCAGTGGTTAGAGCTGCCTGGCAGGTACCTCCTTTTCAGCCTGTGGTTGACAACCTCAAAGTTGCTTTGCTGGGAAGAGCTTGAGCTTTGGAGTTGGTTGAACTTGAGTGAGGTTCCTAGCTCACTTCCCATTGCTCTCTGCCCTGGGGCATATTTCTTACTGTCTCTAAATGTCTCCCGTAAGTTATCACCCACCTCTGGGGTTTGTTGTAAGGATTAGAGAACTAGCGCCGCTACGCAGAGGGCTCAGCGTGACCAGCCAGCCCTCTGCACTTGGAAGTGGCCACTGTTACCATGATTGATGAGCTTTAGCTCTGGATCTTGGAGCCATACAGGAAGGTTGTTCTCTGGTTTGGGTGGGGCGGGAGTGGGGGTGGACATGGATGAGGAAAGATGGAGCCCTTTAGGTGTTACTTGCTTAACTTGCAAGAAGGGTTTGAACCTCATGATATCCTGCTGGTTCTACTGTGTGGTCATTGTAGAATGTCCCAAGGAAGGAGGGGAAGGGGAGGAATATTCTATGGACAGCTGGTCAAGAAGGAAAGGAAACCCAAGACAATAAAGGACGGACCTGGGATTAAAACTGTTTGAAATTCCATCCCTCCATGCCCAGGAGTCTCATGAGAGAACCACCTAAAATCAGACTCTCGGTGCTGTGAACTTGGAACCATGACAGTAGTCACGTCTTGGTCCAGCCTGGGTGTCAGAGTAGGACTGGCTGCCCTCGGCCATTGCCACATCTCCTGAACTAGTGCTGACCTTGGGAAGAGGTGACACGCTGGTAAAAAGGAAGCACTCTCATTTGCTAAAAAGATAGTGTTTGAGAGCTAACCCTGCCTCTTAGCCTCAAAGACCAGGAGTTTGCAGTCTTTCCCGTATCTGCATTCCACCAGCACTCTTATTTGCCTAATATTTATCTTTAAACTCAGTGTCTTTTAATAGGTATGCTGTTAATAACATTTGTGAAACCAGAATGAATGCAATAGCTCTCTATATTAAAAAAATCATTATATATATTAAAGTAATAAAAATGTTTTTTATGCTACTAAATAATGTCCCATATGCAAGTGGTTCCCAAACCCCACTTTAGGAAACATTAAAATCTATTCATATGACAGATCCTAGAGCTATTTTCTTTGGTAATTTGCATCACCTCTACTTTTTATGGTTTTGTATTAATAAAGCAAATATGCAAATAGTTCTTTCGGTGGGTCAAGAACTATTCTAAGCGCATTACATAAATACATATATATATATGCTATATGATGCTGGGAAAGATTGAGGGCAGGAGAAGAAGAGGGTGACTGAGGATGAAATGGTTGGATGGCATCATTGATTCAATGGACATGAGTTTGAGCAAACTCCAGGAGATGGTAAAGGACAGGGAAACCTGGCATGCTGCAGTCTATGGGGTCACAAAGAGTCGGACATGACTGAGCAACTGGACAACAATATGTATGTGTGCATATATGTATATGTATATAAACTCATTCAATTTTGGTAGTAACTTCATGAGGTTACTACTGTTATGATTCCGATTTTTCAGATGATAGACCTGAGACACAGAGAGTCTTGATCAGGAGAAGAGAAAGTGAACAGCAGCCTATTTCTCCTCTGTGCATTTTTAACTGGCTATACTGTATAATATGTGAATCAGAACATTTTACCTTTTTGTTTCTGGATAACATTTTTCATTCAATAGAGACTAAATCAGTCCCTAAATTCTTGTTGAACATCTGGCAGATTGAGGTGCCAGACTGGTTCATAAACCAGCATAAAGAAAGGTAATGATGCTTATTCTGATACCAACTGGTGTCCTGCGGTACAAGTCAATTCTGACGCTAGCCCCCTGAGTTAGCACAGATGCTACAGGTTAAGGGCACGGTCCCAACAAGACTGCCCACTTCAGATGCCAGCCAAACTTCAGGGGTCTCCAGGCCACCTGCTTTTCTGACCAACTGGCTAAAAATTCAATTGTGGAAACTTCCATAAAGGCTGTTCAGTGACCTCTTGGCTAGGAACTGAAGAGTTCTGTAGGCCAGGCTTACTCAGTTTCAGCCCTGTTAGCCTGTTGGCCTGGTAATGCTTTGTTGTGGGGCTTGCCCTGTGCCTGGTAGGTTGTTGAGCAGCACCCCAGGCCTCCGCCTTCTGGATGCCAGGAGCCCCTTTCCTCAACTGTGGCAACCAGAAGTGGACCCACACACTTAGCGAGTGTCCCCTGCAGGACATATTCACCCCTGGTGGGGGACCACTCAGGTGGCTCAGTGGTAAAGAATCCACCTGCCAGTGTGGGAGACACAGAAGACTCGGGTTCGATCCCTGGGTCGGGAAGATCCCCTGGAGGAGGGAATGGCCACCCACTCCAGTATTCCTGCCTAAAGAATCCCATGGACAGAGGAGCCTGGCGATCTGCAGTCCATGGGGTCACAAAGAGTCAGACATGACTGAGCACACACACTCGCCCAGGAAATGAGGGCTGCTTCAGAAGCCCTCTTTCTTTTCTACTAATATCAGAGACGGCGGTGTGTGAGAGTCTTCTTGGGTTTCTTTCTTGTGTGTGGTGAGGAACATCAGGAGATGGAGGAGCAGACGGGTGCGTTGGACCAAATCTAAGTTGTACCAGCAAGAGCAATGTGACCACCACATGCCCAATTTGCGACACTTAGCTTCCCCGAGGCCACACTCGCCTCAGAGTAAGGCCCGTGATAGAGTCCTAAGAGGTGTTAACAGAAGTATTTGACCTGCTTCTCATCATTCAGGGACCCACAGGTGTCTGCGGCCTTCAGATCTTCTCTGAGGCCTCAGCCCTTCTGAGTGATAATTTCACCCATCCAGCATCCCGGATAAGTGCCCTACTGGTGACACGTCAAAAGACTTCTACTCTGCAACCAGAATGGATAGAAGTGTTTAGACCAAACTGCAGTTGGGTTTCTCCTGCGTGGACTTTGAGGCTGGGGGAGTTTTAGGAGGGGCTGGGACCCACTGGGATCAGGAGGCCAGTGCCAGATGGGTCAGCACTGAGCCCTCAGCACAATCGCTGAATCTAGATGAGTGTGATTTCTGGGTGCCATTTCCTGGGCCTTTTGTTTAAGAAAACAGTCTTGGTGCAGTATGTTATTTGTGGCACTTGGTTTGTGGTTTCTGTGAGGTTGCCATCATTTCTGTGTAATACACAGTGTTTTGTAGCACCCACTGTTGTTTTTTGTGTCATAAACAAAATAAAATTTCCAAATTTTGGCTGCACCTGGAGTTTCCATTGCAGAATGCTCTCCTGCTCAGAGGGAGTTTTTGTCCTGGGAGAAATGAGCTGCGGGGGGTTGGAGGGGTGGGGATGGTCTTCCTTTAGCAGAAGCATGAAGCCTCAGGGGACCCTACCCCCCTGCGGCCCCTGGGTTCCCCCAGCAGCCTGCTGATGGAGCTTGGGACCAGACTGCCAAGTGGCCCCGGGGCCCTGTGTGATGGGCCCAGCTACTCACTGCGTGGAGACTGACAGTGACCTCCTGGGACTTAATCTTCCCGGCTTCAGGTGCCAGCAGATGAGCTCAGAGGGAAGCTGTATCCCAAAATCCACCCGTGTTAGCCCCAGGAGGAAATAGGCTGTTGTAAAAACACTCTTGGAAATAACTGCTTGTAGAGCGTTTTCAAAGCCCTTCATCCAGGAGAGTGCTTGAATTCAGAGTTCAGAATTGGGTAGGACTCTGTTAAGGCTGCCATACAATCCAGCATGCCAGAACGCATTTTCAACTGTGTAGTCAAAGCCTATTGGAAATGGAAGCTTTCAGAGTAAAATGAGTACCAAAACACAGGAATTTCATCTCGGAGTCTAGGCTTCCTAGTAGGTACGTATGCACGTCATCCTATAGCACAGAGTGCAGTGTCATCCCTTGTGTTCATTTGCTGGGGCAGCCTTAACAAAGTACCTACTGCAGACTGAGTGGTAAGACAACAGAAATTTATTGGGTAGGGAACCTGAACAAACTTTTTGGCCAACTCAGTCCTTCCCACAGTGTTGGAGGCTGGAAGTCCAAAGTCAAGGTGTCAACAGGTTTGGTTTCTCCGAAGGCTTCTCTCCTTGGCTTGTAGATGCCTTTCCTTCTTGCTGTATCCTTACGTGGCCTTTCCTCTGTGTGTGCACACCTTGGCGTCTGTGTGTCCAAATTTCCTTTTTGTATAAGGATGCCAGTCAGATTGGATGAGGGGCCACCCTAATGGCCTCATTTTAACTTAATTGTCTTTTTAAAGATCCTGTCTCCATCCATTGTCACCCATGTGACCACCGATGGTCATATCCTGAGATAATTGAAGGTTAGGAATTCAATGTATGAATTTTTGAGCCCATAACATAACACGTAAGTGGCAGGTACTCAGCAACAAAACATTTGACATTTTAAAAATCTCGCCTATGGCGTGACTTTAAGGGGAGAAGTTTGCTGTTATCATAAGCAATTCTTCAATCCCCAGGGCTCTAAGTGTCCCCTGTGCAGCCTTTGAACATGAGAGGCTCTGACTGTTGGTGGTTCTATGGTTGAAGGAATATGGGGAGAGGAAAGGCACCTCCCTAGGGGACCAGCTCTCCTGAGAAGCCTACAAACATCAGGTGTTGTCTGCCTTGCTGAATCAGATGCTATCAGATTTCGGGCTTCTGCAAACTTAATTCAAGTAACGATTTCTTTGTGATTGGTGTATTTGCATGGTAGCTGACTTCAGTTCAACATATTGTTGGAATCCACAATACTGTAATTTAAGATTATTTTATCAGCAGTAAAGGGTTTTATAATTCATTTAAAAAGTTGTAATGGGCTCGAGCATCTTCAGTATAGTTTAATAATATAACATTTTATAGCTGGCTGTAAAATTTCAGATTACGATTTTAGCAATTGCGCAATTCTATTTTATAGTTTAATAATTGTTCAAATGAAGGAGAGTGTAAAGTTCCTAAAAACCAATTTAATGACTGAGAAAAATAGCCTTTATCCAAATCTATTGTACACCTTTAATGAACCCAGATGTCACCTTCTTAACAAAGGCAGATCGCGACATCTATTTTTCTCAGCCACAAAGCCCTGCAAATTAAGCACACAGAGTACAGTGTCTCTGAGCTGTAATTTTCTCCTTTTTCCCTCTTATATCCCTAATCTCCTAGAGCTGGAATAAGCCTGTGGCCCCCATAGGGTGAATGGCAGCCAGGCCAGTGAAAGTTTCAGTAGGAACAGGGAGTGAATTGGTTTTCTCTCAAGAAGATTCTGCATTTTACAAATGGCCCCTTGATCTCACCACTTCAACCCCAACTCTTAACTCTAAGAAGTTAAGAAGTCTTGTATAAATGCCTCCAGATAACCCCCTACTTCTCCATTCTGTGGTGTAAGTGGCAACATGGGGAGCCCTACATTATTACATTGCCCTGCTATGCTTAGTTGCTCAGTCATGTCCAACTCTTTGTGACCCCATGGACTGTAGCCCCCCCCCAGGCACCTCTGTCCATGAGGGTTCTCCAGGCAAGAATACTGGAGTGGGTTGCCGAGCCCTCCTCCAGGGGATATTTCCAACCCAGGGATCAAACCCACATCTCCCACATTGCAGGCAGATTCTTTCTGAGCCACCAGGGAAGCCCGAATGATCATAGAATTGTACACTATCACTGTTGTTCACTCAGTCTGTCCGACTCTGCAACCCCATGGACTTTAGCACACCAGGCTTCCCTGTCCTTCACTATCTCCTGGAGTTCACTCAGACTCATGGCTATTGAGTCGATGATGCCATCCAACCATCTCATCCTCTGCCACCTCATTCTCCTCCTGTCCTCAATCTTTCCCAACATCATGGTCATTTCTAGTGTGCCGGCTCTTCACATCAGGTGGCCAAAATATTGGAGCTTCAGCTTCAGCATCAGTTTTTCCAATGAATATTCAGGATTGATTTCCTCATTACACATAATAAAAGTGTTGGCATATGGTATCGGGGAGAAGGCATTGTGTCATGTTATCATTGGAATTATAGTTCGTGTTATATTTTGGGGGTTTTCCAGGGTATATCATCCCACCACTAAGGTCAGGAGATAAGAGCTCCTGGGCCAGGTACACAAACCCGATAACCATGGAGCATACAGAGCATACCTTGGGAATACAGTCCAAGAATGGTTGGGTGCAGTGTGTTTCTCCAAGGTTGTGAGGGGGGTGGAGCTCTGGCTCAGAGCCCTATTTTTGTTACAGAGAAATGGCATCAATCAGAGGAAGCCTTCTGTGGCTAGAATCCTTTCTCTCTGAGATGCATTCTGAGGACTTGGGGCCCACAGCCTGTTTCTACTCTGTTGTAAGCAGCCATGTCTGTTACATCAATAATGGGAGGCTGACTCTGAACCGCCCACCTGAGAAGTAAACAGGGGAGTGGTCATCCGTAGTGACTGCAGCCCATCTTCTGCATCACCTGGAAATGATGCAAGCTTATCTCCTTTTCTATCTCACACTCAGGGCCCTAGTTGATTGTTGTTGTTGTTTAGTCCCCGAGTCATGTCCAACTCTTGCAACCCCATGAACTGTAGCCCACCAGGCTTCTCTGTCTGTGGGATTTCCCAGGCAAGAATACTGGAATGGGATTGCCATTTCCTTTTCCAGGGAATCTTCCTGACCCAGGGATCAAACCTGCTTCTCCTGTGTTGGCAGGCAGATTCTTTACCAATGAGCCACCAGCGACCCCTGCTCTAGATGATACACCCTTCTTAGTCAGCTCCAGAGAATTTCTAGTTGAAATTTGGTGTTGCTTAGGAACAACATAAGGCTGTCCATTATCCAGTGGCATTTGGATACCTTTTGGCAGGTCAGGGTCATCTCAGCATTGATGCCACAGCTGAAAGGCACTCTTGCTGCCCAGGGACAGTCATGTGCTCCAGGCTTCAGCTGCTATCTGCACTTATTCCCCACCCCAGCACTCGACAACCCCTATGTTATACCAGGGGAGCGTATCACTTAATAATTCTGGATTCCTTTGGAGAGTCAAGGCAAGGCCATCATTTTTTTTCTCCCAAACCAAGTTCACATTCAGGTAATATACCTGAAACCTTGACCATGCCAATGCTGGACAAGGGATCATGCAGATGGTGTATCAAGAGTGGCATGGTTATTTCTCAAAGTTGCTTTTTTAGGAAAAAGAGGCCATGTGCTTCGAAGTAGAAAATACTGAACGACCAGACTTCTTGCTACAATAAAACTGGGCCTTCACTCCAGTATTCTTGCCTGGAAAAATCCATGGACAGAGGAGTCTGGCGGGCTGAAGTCCACGGGATTCCATGACTGATCGTGTGTGCACGAGGGTAGAGGGAGACGGGTTGGTAGCAAGAAACTGGTAGAACTAAAAAATAAAAAATAAAATAAAATAAAATAAAACCGGCCTTCCTGTGGACTGCAGCAGACAGTAGTGTCAGCTCCGCAGTCCTTGGATTCATCGTCTGTAATATGGGGGTAATGTGCAGGCCACCTGGAGGGTTGTGATAATTAAACAAATTAAAATTCTTAAGCATAGTAACTGAGCCTCCAGCTCAGTAACTGTTTATATCATTATTTTATCCTCTTGGTTCGTCTGTGCTGACCATGAGACAGAAGGAGCCTTTACGGAGGGACCATTCAGTGACTTTTATCCCAAAATAATCTGGGGAATGAACGTGGGCATTGTACAGGATGTGGACCCTGTGGAAGTGGGTCTCAAGTTGAAATAATTTCACATGGTCACCCATTTATGATGTGTTCTCCTAAACATTTTTGGTTTGTTTTTTTTTTTTGCTACTTTTCTCAAAAAGGGAGAATAACCACTTAAGGATGGGGAGGGGAAGAGTAGGCCCCCTCGATGCATTCTGGGTAAAGCCATCAGGCCACCAGCCCCTGTGGTCCAGAGGGCAGTGAGGCCGGCCCATCAGAGGGATAGTAATTCAGCAGTTGGACAATTGCTTAACCCAATTGCTGGGTAATAAACATGCTTAATAAAAAGGAATAGGACGTCTGCACCATCTTGGCTATAAATATGTTCTCTTGTTCTGGGGAACCTACAAGAATACCTCTGAGCACACTTAGATCGCATACTATAAATAAATCCAATTTCTTGTATCCCCTACTGACCTTTTATCCTTAGGACTTCTAACCAACAGTGCTTCCCTGAATAATAGACTGTGCCTGTGTTTGAGCTGTGGAGCTCACTTGTGGGAGGAAAATGGCTCTGGTTCTCTTGGGGAGAGGTTCAGTGAAGGGTTCCCCTCCCCTGCTTCCCTCCTGTTTGAGGGCCAGTCACATCGTGGGTAAGGCTAGAGAGCGAGCTCAGGATGGTGGGCACTGAGAAGACATCGCAGGATTTTCCCCCAGGGCACCTGTCCCCTGCCTGCCCCTTGGCTTCAGGGACCTTAGGTGTGACCTGACAGATGCTCACCTCTGGGGGGTCTTGGGGGAGCAAAACCCACCAGGCCTGGCTTGACCTCTGATCCCTTGGGTTGATTCTAGGCTGCCTCAGCCAGCTCTGTCCATGCTGGCTGTGTGACCCCAGGCGTCTTACCCTTATTATTCTAAGGGTTGATTTAAGGAATATGGGTGATAATAGGTAATGAGTACCCTAGTGGCTCAGATGGTAAAGAATCTGCCTGCAATGTGGAGACCCAGGTTTGACTATCCCTGGGTGGGGAAGATCCGTTCAAGGAGAAAATGGCAATCCTCTCCAGTATTCTTGCCTGGGATATCCCGTGGACAGAGGAGCCTGGCAGGCTACAGTTCATGGGGTTGCGAAGAGTCAGACACGAGTGAGCGACTTAAAACTTCAGTTCACCCTGTCTGGCATGGAGTTAATACACATGAGTTTTACATTGGGAATCAAAGAGATTCAAATCTCAAGACAGCCACTCAGAGCTGGGGAAACTTGGGCAGGTCCCAACCTCTCTGAAACCCCTGTGTCCTGATCTGTACCAAAGGGGACTGCCCCCCTCAGAAAGTCAAATATTTGAGTTCTTGGAGAGCATTCAGTAACCTGTGGATGGAAACATTATCAGTGGAGGCTATTCTTAAAGAGTAGCAGTCATGATCATCACAGTCATTATCACTATCAGTCTACTTGGTTTTCCTCTATTTTCTAGAACATTTTTCTCTGGCTATTAAAAGCACAGTTTTTAAAAAAAGTTTCTCAGTTTTTTGCCTTTGCTTTGTTTCTTGCTGCCCCATGAATGCTCTATCTTCCCATCCAGCAAGTGAACAAAAGCCCAGGGTCTGTTCTGTCTCCAGACTTGGGCGTTTTATATCAAACCTTAGTTGCCACCATAAGTCACAGAACCATTACAGGGCCACTCTCAGCGGCACATAAATGCCCAGGAGAATGAGAGGCTTAATAAATATTATCTGATGGTGATGAGGGCGCGTGTCTGATGAGATTGGCTTTATGCACTTCTCATCAGGGACCACGATGAATCTTTTCTGCTGCTCTCTGCACACTTGCATTTCTGAATGCACATTTGAGAAAACAAATGCTTCCTTTTGGGGCTTTCCCCCTAGTCACTGTTACACCATGATCACTGAAGATTGGCTCTACAAAGCTACCCCACCCCAAACCAAAACGTGTGTTTCAAGCAATGTTTGGCATAATCTTCCTATTAATTGGGCCTAATTTTCTAAAATGCAGCTCATAATTGCTTCTTGTCTGAATATTTTACTAATCAAGCAAGTTAAGCATGAATGAAAACACCCGGTTCTCTGATGTAGTTGCCAACTTGTGTTTGCCCCAACTTGGGGGAAAGCGAAATAGATGTAAGATGATCCAGTGAAGTTAGGGAAAGAAGAAAGGCCAGGCCGAGTGCCGCGTTAAGCTCCCTGCTGTAGACAGTGTCTGCACACAGCGCTACTTGCCATCCTGCCATTAGTGTTAAATTACAAGCGCCAGGCTGCAGACATCCTTTTATGGTGTGCGGGAGACTGACAGGCCAGCCCGAGGGACTGCTTAGCTAATGGAGGACTGTTGATATATCTTACAGGACTGTATCTCTTTCATCGCATTCATTTTTAAATCCGAGGAAACACAGAAGATCACGAGCCAGTTCTATTCAATATCACGTTCACAAGGCAAATTAGCTGAAGCTTTTGCATTTTTCCCACCCCTGCCTGAATCCGAGAACACTCAGCATAGGGACCATAGAAGAACTCGGAGATCATCAACAGCAATTTGGATTTTTAAAAGCACTTCCAACACGAATATCACATTTGATTCTCACAACTCTGTGAAGTGGACAGCAGGGTGCAGTTATTATAATTATAGATGATGGTTGAAAAGCCAGGACAGGACCTTCCTAACCTGTGTTCTTTATAGCATACCATATCAATCAAGCTGGTACCAGGAGTGAGTTCTAAATCATTCAATTTAGAGTTCTCAATCAGTTCTAGAAGTTCTAACTGACCCACATTTAACCAATTCACCACATGAGCCAACCTCGCCACCATCCCCCTGTAAACATCCGATGCCCAAGGCAGGCTGAATGCCCCACACTAGGGGCCTCTCTCCTTCTGCTCACCTGGGCCCCTTGCTTTCTCCAGTGGAGATGCAAGCTTAAAAGATTCAGGATCATTTATTCTCAAACCTTTAGGTGCTGTTGTATTTGGTATTTTGCTTACCTATTTTAATTTTTATTTGTTTGAAGAAGGAAATGGCAGCCCACTCTGGTATTTTTGCCTGGAGAACCTTATGAACAGAGGAGCCTTGAGGGTCCATGGGGTTACAAAGAGTCAGACACGACTTAACCACTGAACATTTTAATTAAATAAGCTGACTACAATGTAGTTTAAATTCCACTTCCATTTAAAAATGGTTTTGGATTAGGTGTAGGCCAAACAACAATAAAAGACTGAGAAAAAAATTTAAATATAGAGAAATTGTGCACTGAGAGTCCTTGGTGGGTATCAAACAGAAGTCATTTCTGTTTTAAAGAAATGAAAACTGGATGTTGTAGATTACAAATGATAGGTGTAGCTTAGGCAGAATGTAAGCCAGGGAATTCCAGTCAGTAAACTCTTTTTAAAAAACTTTTCCAAGTGGCCTTGATTATGTATCCAAAAATCAGTCAATGTATGGCATTCAATTTTTAAATTAAAATGTTTGATACAATACAGGCAGTGGAATATTACTTGGCCTTAAAAAAGGATAAGATTCTGCAATATGCAATGATGTGAACAAATCTGAAGGACTTCATGATAAGTGAAACATCCCCATCACAGGGACAAATACTGCATGATTCCACTCTCATGTGGTATTTAAAATAGTCAAACTCATGGAAGCAAAGAATAGAATGTGTGTCTCCAGGGGCTTAGGGAGGGGAGCATAAGGAGATGTTCAGCAGGGACACGGGGTCAGTTATGCAAGATGAGTAAGTTCTGGAGGCCTGCTGTGTAACCTCATGACTGTCCATAACCGTGCTGTGTTGTACACTTAAAAATTTAAGAGGGTAGATCTCATGTGAAGTGTTCTTACCGCAGTGATTTTAAAAAGGAGTTTCTAAATTTTAAAAAATGGATACAAATGTGTAATTTTAAAGTCATTTAGTGATTTTGCTCTTTAACTTAATTTCTTTAATGACCAAGGGCCCAGCCCCCAGGGCCGTCAGGTTAGAAAGTTTCTACTCTAGGCTTGGCCGTGCATGCTAAGTCACTTCAGTCACGTACGACTCTTGGCGACCCTGTGGACTGTAGCCTTCCTGGCTCCTCTGTCCATGGGGTTCTCCAGGCAAGAGTACTGGAGTGTGTTGTCATGCTCTCCTCCAGGTGATTTTCCCGACCCAGGGATTGAACCCACATGTCTTATGTCTCCTGCATTGGCGGGTGTGTTCTTTACCACTAATGCCAACAGGGATTGACCCTGCGCCCCCTGCATTGCAAGGCCAAGTCTTAACCACTGGACCACCAGGGGAGTTCCTCAGGCTTGGCTCTAAGCTCAACCTAAATTGCAATGTTAAACTTGGAACAACCCACAGGTACCAAGTCTCCAATACCTTCTAGACTCTAGAACATGAATCCACATCACCCAGACACACACTCACTCATGCAGTGAGTTCACTGCACTCTGGTTGTTGGAGGCCTTGTCTGAACAGCCCAACTGGGATCTGAGCCTATGCTTTCTTGGGATGAGGAAGTATGCCTTCAGGCCTCCAGTCCTCTCCCCACCCCCTTCTTATGACTGGCCTCAACCTGCCCAGAGTCTGCCAGACTAACTAGACTTGGCACCCAGTGAGCCTTCCGAAACCTGTACTGAGTGAAACATCTTTATAAGGTCTTCTTAGAGCTTAATATAATGAAAGCCTTTTGGCTGAGGTTCAGGTAATATGCAGACACAGTGTCTTGGAGGGAGTAGGTAGACGAGACGTGGTAGGAAAGCTGCCCAAGAATTATTTCACTCCCATCTCATTAGTACCCTCCTCGCAGACCCTCCGCCCCTTCCAACCCATGCGGCTGGCAAAAATCAGCTTGGAGGAAACAGCCAAACACAGGCTCTGAAAGACAAACGCCCAAACCCAGGGGCTCAGAGCAGGCCTTATTCATGTGTCCACTTGTTTTACACGCTGACTTGACTACACATTATTCAGACCAGTGGTTGCAAGCAGTTGTTACCAAGTTCGTAGCAAAAGCAAATCATCCGGAAGGTGAGTTTCAAAACAGACAGGGACAGGGATTTTAGAAAGGCTGGCCAACTGCTTGTGACCTGACCAGAAATAAAACATCTCCTGCCTCTCCCAAAGTCAACAGGCAAAATCCGAAAAGCTGAGAAGTGTGCCACTGGGCACACGACCATTACTTTGCTCAGATCCACTAGGCAGGCAGCTTCTTTTTTCTGTCTTCTTTGTGTGTGTAGAAATTAATTTGGGCAAATATGTGTCACGTGCACATACAGAATTGTTACATAGTAAGGTGTACCCATAAATGTCTATAATCAGGTGAATTCATTTTGTTAAAATGCAGTGTGAAAAATGAGAAAGTAATAACTGATTGCTCTGTTATCCTTCAAATTAGGTACACAGCCTTCTTAGGCTTTGTCTTATGAGAAAAATATAAGATGTGCAGATTTAAATTGAGAAGTGGCTTTGAGTTCTGGATTATTTCAGAAAGAGCTCATGCGATGGTTTTCCCTAGCAACGGTCCAATTTGTGCTGCAGAAGAGGCTCGTATGCTGATAAACTGGTATTGACAAGTGTGATAGATACAGCTCGGTATTTAGTGAGTGCTGGAGAGCAAAGTTGATTGCATTTTACAGTCTGTGTATTTCTCTGTTTATTGCTTGTATTCTGTCATTAAGCAAACAGGTTCTTAATATAGCAAATCTCTCTAATCAGTAAAGCAAGGGAGAAAAGAACCAGAAGCATCATTAATTATGACCATTTGGCTGCAGCCTGGGCAATCTGTTGCTATTGGATTGAGCAACTTCCTCCAGTTTTATTTTCTGGAGGTAGAGCAGAAACTGGCTTTTCTTATACATGGAGGAGAGTAGAGAAATGTTTCATGCCCTGCTGGCTGACAGCTGCCTAAAAACCCAAGATTAAACACTAGTCCTGGGGCAGCAAAAGCCAAGCTGCAAGTGGGTATGCTATTAAGTCTCCAGTTTTGTAAACAGAGCAAGTGTGCAACTCCAAAGCCTGATCCCACCCAAGGCTCTGGGAGAGCCCACTGTGGCCAGAACGCATGGGGCATGCGGTGCCTGATGGGTTAGCTTGACAAAGAGTTCTGGACTCTATGTATGTCTGAGCATTTTGAACAGGAAAGCAGTCGGCACCAGACAGGCTTTCCAAATGCTAATCACAGGGTTAAAAAGCAGGAGAGTCATCGTCTGACTCCAGGTAACAGAGATTAATAGCATCTAATACATTTATTAACCCTCTAGTGCCAGGGACTGGTGGAGTCTGGCTCCAATTACAGTGACATGGAAATTCTATTACGTGACATGCCTGACTTGGGGATTACTGCCAGTGACAGTTTTATAAGACTATTGACGGGATAAGGGTTGTGAAGAGCCTAAAGACCAAGTTCCAGAAAGAGAGAAAAGCTACTGGTTTGTGGATGGGTTTCTCCAGCAGCCTGTTCACTGTCTCAAGATGAAAACCTTGTGGTCCCGTGTTTTGGTGGCGTTGTTTCCCCCAAGTTGGAGGCTTCTCTCATAACCACATAGCTATGAATTAGGTGATATGAAACCCTCTTTCATAAAAGAGATTAAATAATTCATTTTCCAACATGCTGGAACTGTGGTTAAAATTGACTTTTAGAAAAACTGAAATTCATTCTCTTCTTTTGTATCCCTCTTTTAAAAAAAAGATCATATTTTAAAGCCACAAACTGTACGGTTTGGTGTCTAGATAGATCTAACTAGTCAAGCTTTATTTTGGGCCCCTGTATATCTCTTTCTTTTGACTGCTCCACACGGCATATGGGATCCTAGTTCCCAGACCAGGGATAGAACGGAGTCCCCTGCATTGAAAGGCAGACTCTCAACCACTGGACCACCAGGGAAGTCCTCTGTCTTCTTAATAAGCAGGGCTTGGCAGATGGAACTCGTTCCGTTACTACACTCCTGCTTTTATCAGTTTAGGACTTGGAAATGGTGCTCTCCCAGTTTCTTCTACCTTACCTTATCCTTTGTAAGGTCTCAGAAGTTTTTATTGGTTTGTTTTGTTTTCAGTTTTCCTGGGACTGTCCCAGTTTTCATCAACTGAGTCCATGTTCAAGATATGTAAATTATCTTTGTAATAGTTAAAAGTGGGAGATGCCCTGTAATTGTATCTGTTTTCATTTATCAGATATGACTAGTAAGACAGTGATAGCTGATGTTTTAAAAAGCACTCAGGATTGTTGTCGTTGTTGTTCAGCCGCTAAGTCATGTCCAACTCTGCGGCCCCATGGACTGCAGTAGGCCAGGCTCCTCTGTCCTCCACTGTCACCCTGAGTTTGCTCAAACTCCTATTTATTGAGTTTGTGATGCTATGTAGCAGTCTCATCCTCTGCCACCCCCTTATCCTTGTGCCGTCAATCTTTCCCAGCCTCAGAGTCTTTTTCCAATGAGTTGGCTCTTCGCTTCAGGTAGCCAAAGTATTGGAGCTTCAGCATCAGTTCTTCCAATGACTATTCAGGGTCAGTTGCCTTTAGGATTGACCAGTTTGATCTCCTCGCAGTCCAAGGGACTTTCAAGAGTCTTCTCCAGCACCACAATTTGAAAACATCAATTTTTCAGTGCTCAACCTTCTTTATGGTCCAGCTGTCACATTCATACATAACTACTGGAAAAAGCTTTGACTATACGGACCTTTATCAGCAAAGTGATGTCTCTGCTTTTTAATACACTATCTAGATTTGTCATGGCTTTCCTTCCAAGGAGCAAGTGTCTTTTAATTTCATGGTGGAAGTAACAGATTGCTCAGGCTTCTACAAGGGACTTTCAAGAGCTGGATTTTCTTAAATGGGCTCTGGATATGCGTAGGGGGATTTTTGACCCTTAGTGGTCTCAGGAAGGATTCAGAATGAATACAGGAATTATAAGCATGCAAGCTGCTAGGCATGCACAGGTGTAAATTCCCAGGCTCTGCCCCTCCATCTGCAGCTTATGAACCCTTAGAGGCATTGGACACCCAGCTGACACCATTGAGTCCAAGCAGCAGACCACTGGCCCTCCAGCCCAGGTTTGGTGTGGGATTTAAAAGATCTCATGTCTGTGTGCAATCTGATTCGTTTATGCAGGTGTTATCTGCCCTCCGCCTCCTAATCATATCACAGATCTTAGTATGGTTCTCATGAGGTTCTGGTGGAACTCAGGGTCTTCTCTGCCCTGCCTCTGAGGTTGTGAGGGTTTCCGGGATCCCCCAACCTCTCAATGGGAAGCAGTGTCAACTCACTATATAAGTAGAGTATTTAGAAGCCGGCATACATGGACTGCTAAGCTTCTGGAGTGCTGAGTGCTTCTGTGGATTGGTCATGGGTTTGACAGGAGAGAAGGCATTTTCTCAGAGACTCTGCAGAAGAAGCCTGGTGGCACATGGTTACTTTTCCTCAGCAGTTCATCCAGTTCTGCTCACAGAATAGTTCTTGAAGCCAGATGAGCTTGAAGTTGCTACCTCTAGCTTTAATGAAGCCATAGGGCTGCAGGGAGACACGGCCAGAAGTTGACTATTTGCTTTAGACAGAGGCCAACAAGAGGCCCGTCTTGCAGGGAAGAAGAGCCCAGAGCCTTCACAGGCTTGGAGTTGGTCTCTAACCATTCTCAGACAGAAGGCAAGAGCCTGGGAACTTAGACCAGGGCATGTCTACCCAGTTGTACAACTGTAATCCTGTACACAGTTGAACTCTCAGTGACTAGTTTAGGACCAAAATTTACCTGTGTCAATGCAGAGTCCATTTAAGAAAATTAGTTAAAGTAGCGACAGGGTTGCAAAGAGTTGGACAGGACTGAGCGACTAAGCATAGCACAGCACCAAGACCTTTTAAACTCCGTTGGTGGTAGCCCCTTCACAATCAGGGAATATAGATGGGCATTTTTTCTGATACATCAGCAGGTTCTAAACAGACTTAGAAATGTAGCCAGTGAGTCTCTCAGATGGTGCAAACAAAGAGAAAAACACTGCAGTCTGTTGCTCATCATATAGAACAAAATAGGAGGGAAGCCCAACCAGCCCTTGGATCTCTTAGTGGGCACTGCAGTCTAGGACACGGAGGTGTAGCTTAACCGTGACAAAAGCACAGAAGCAAATGGAAGGATTAATGTGTCCCAGACAAGTCAGGCTGCCTTCTCTGCACGTTTTAGTGAACACTTTAGTTAAGCAAAGGCCCTGGGCAAGGCTTTCTGTCTCTTACAGATTAGCGGCTTCCCAGGTGGCGCTCGTGGTAAAGAACCTGCCTGCCAATGCAGATAGATACTGGAGACATGGGTTTGATTCCTGTGTTGGGAAGATTCCCTGGAGTAGAAATTGACAACCAACTTCAGTATGCTTGCCTGGAGAGCCCCATGGACAGAGAAGCCTGGCCAGCAGGCTACAGTTCATGGTGTTGCAAAGAGTTGGATGTCTTAGTGAACTTCTTACTTATGCAAAGGTATTTAGCAAGGTTTTATGTCTTTTATAGATTACCGCCTAGAAAAGAAAAGACAAAATGTGATGTTTTGGGGCCATTTTGGTGTCTGGCACAATTACAGCTTTGAGCAGAAATAAAATGTGCAAAGTTCTACATATTATTCTCTATAGGTTACAATGCAGTGGACCAGTTTTGCTATTAATATAGATTAAAAGTAGGCTTTTGAGGAAGGCTCCATCCCTCTTCTGATTTGCCCTCTGATCTTCTTATATGTAACATTTAGTGACCTTTGAACAGCCCAGGGGTGCTTCACAGTGTCTTTTTCTTGATGCCTGTTTAAAGGTTTCGATTTCATATTCACAGCTGGCATATGCAAATATAGGTAAAGATTATGATGCCTCCCAAGTAGCATTATGGTCAATAAATTACTCCTTGTGTGAATATAACATGATCTCAGCCTAGCATGTCTTCAGCAAGTCGCAAAAGTTGTCCTGCAGCAGGCAGCCTGCCAGTGCATCCCCACAGAACTGGTTGCCCAGATGCTCCTAGATTCAGGTGTGATGCTTAACCAGGGCCATCCTGTTGGCAAATGAACTCTCTCTTTTGCTACCAAAGGGCTCCTAGTTTCAGGGGGAGGGGTATAGGAGGGTTTCTTTGAGTGGATTTGGGAGGCAAGTAAGTAGCACATGAAGAGTCAAGCATGCTAGGATCTCTGGGAGAAACACTGGAAAACAGGAAAGAGCACGATTCCGTTCAGAAGTTTCAGAGACCTGTATTCTAAATATTGACTCTACAACTTAGATCACTCTGTAACCCTGAATAAGTCACTTAACATCTCTGCTCTCTAATTTGTTTTCCTTTATAAAACTTGAGAGCTGTATTGGGTTAGCAGTTTTTATTATAATTGAGCAATGGAGTTTTTCCTCTAACTCAATTTCTCAGGTGGAAACCCAGTGGAAACTTGTTCCATTTGTGAGAAAATAGGGAGCTTAAAGCCCTCACAACTCAGGAACTTATAACTGCCCAGGAAGCAGTTTTAAGATGGACAGATCTGGGGTCTGTGATACCATTCACGATTTTTGGAAGGGACCTGTCAAAGGGTCCTTGCCCTGTGCCTGAGGCCCCCAGCGCTGAGTGGTTTACCCACCAGAAGGCAGGCCCATGAGCCCAGGACCACATCCTTTTTGTCATATGCCCAACCCTGGAAAATTGTTCAGTAACTGTTTGTGGACTGGAACAACTAATACACAAATGAACAAATACACAAGATTCAGGAAGATCTATCTCTATTTTACTGATGAATCAGAATATTTATTACAACATTTTTACCTAGAAGGCACTTCATAAACATTAACATTCACAACTATAAATGAGTACAGATTGTAAATGACTTTAAAACTTTTTTCTTTTGTGACCTGTGCAGTGGCTTTGAGAGGGGGCGGGTACAAACTGAGGTGTATTTTGTCCAACACACCAAATTTTGAAGACTTAAAGAATGTAGAAAAGTATCTCATTAATCATCTTTTATACTGGTTACATGTTGAGATGGTAATATGTTGAGTTAAAGAAAATGTCGTTAAAATTTTCTTTACCTGTTATCTCTTTATTTACGGGATTAATAGAAAAATTTTAATTATATTTGGGCTCATGGTTGTGACTCACATATTTCTAACAATGACATGGCCTTATATTGTTGATCATCAATAACTACTCTTCCAAACTGGTTTCTTCGCTCAGTCGTGTCCAACTCTTTGTGACCCCATGGACTGTAGCCTGCCAGGCTCCTCTGTCCATGGGATTTTCCAGGCAAGAATGCTGGAGTGGGTTGCCATTTCCTTCTCCAGCTCTTCCATAGTATGTATGAATAATTGTGTGTTTGTCTTTTCCCAGGCACAGAAGCTGAAATCCAACATATCAGGCAGTACCCATCTCTGTCTTTCTGATGTAAGTTGTTTCTTTCTGAGTCTCCGTGAATCTAGAAACAGAGCCTTCAGGTCCCTGGAACAGGGTCTGATGTGAAAGGGCTCAAAGACAACAAGATTTCAGGCCCAGAAAAAATCCGAGTCTCCCTTGGTGTCCCTCTGCCCTTGGAGCCAGGTGCAGATCCTGGTGTACAAAGCAAGCGCCAAGTGTGGGATCCTCATCTCAGAACTGGACCAGCACAGATACCATTGTCCCGGTACCATGAGAACCTCTGTGACCACAGTTACATAAGTTCAGCCGGCACAGAGAAGATACATAACACCTCTTGCTGCTTACCAGATGTCCCCTAGACTGCTCCTTTGACTTTCACAGCGACCCAGAAGTAGCCAATGCGGGCCACGTTACCCTCCCCAATTTACAGTTATAGCTCATGGTGGCAATGTGGTTTTCTGGGATTGAGCAGGTCCTAGGGATGGGGATGAAGGAGTCCATCCTGGGGAAGAACAGCTGTGCTGACTGAGAGTCCAGGAGCCTGGGTCCCGGCTGGGACTCTGACAAGCAGGGCAAATCCTCCATCTGTAAAGTCCAGGGTTGAACCAGCCAGCGGAGGGAAAGGCTACTGCCAGGCCCCAATGCAGTTTGTGACTCATCTCTACGTGAACCCCTGCTTGCCTGGGCAGGCTTCCTGAGGTGATCCTTCTGCCCTCCTTCATGATAGAGAGAGCGAGCGAGCATCGCTCCTCAGTCAGTGATACCCAAAGGGAGAATGGTTCCGTGTTGCAGCTGATGGTTGATCTTAGGAGCAGGGGTAAAAATCTTGGGTTGGCTTTGGTAAACCGTATAGCTAGTTGGGGGAAGGGTTCGGAGAGAGAAAGAGTGCAGCTAAAATATGCCGTGATAGGACAACACATGCAGTGGGTGATAATGAAAATATTCTTTCTTACAGCGTGATTATGAAAAGGATGGTCTCGCTGGGGCTTCCAGCCACATAACCACAAAATCAATGGCTGCTCCTCCAAGCTGCGGTCTGAGCCCACTGCTGGCCCTGGTGGTAACTGCCCTGTCAACCCTATTGTCTTTATCTTTGGCCGAAGCATCGTAGCTGCATTTACAGAACCATATGGACCTGTAAAAAGACAAAAACCAAGTTATCTGTTTCCTGTCCTCTTGTATATCCGAAATTCCAGTTTTAGGAGCTCAGTTGAGACACTGCTAAAACAGTTTCATCCTACTGGAACTTTTTTCTTTCTTTCTTTTTTTTTTTTTCCTAAGAAAGCTTCTTGTGATCCTTAAGGCTTATATGGGATCCCCCGATACAGTGCTACATTCCACACTCAGAAGGCTTTGGGGCATGTTGGATTGTAAAGGGATGGTTTATTTTTGATGTGGCTATAAAGCGGACTGGAGCCTTGGCTTTCAAGATCCTGATAAGGATGATGATTTTTAACAGTTTCACTCTGGTCTTGACTAGCTAGAGAAGGAGTCAGTATTCCTAAAGAATCTTCTATATCTCCTGGAGTAGGTTTGCTTTTTGATGACATGACCATACCACGGCAATGGTACGTGGAGGCCAAACTTTTTTTTGTCACAAAGCGAAGATTCTCATCAAGACAATCTTGATGGACTTTGTACAAACAAGCTTGTACCAGTGTTCTTTCTATATGTATTAGCGTTTTCCACACTGATGTTTATGTACAGTAAACAGCTCTGCACTCTCTTACGAAAACAAAAAAAATACCTGCCACATCCAATGTAGTGTCTGTCTCCTAGTCAAAATAGAGAATGAGTGCGTGTGAGACTTCACAGAACCTTGAGCATTGAGACAGTCTCCGAAGCCTTACTTGAGTGAGAAGCCCTTACACTAACAAGAGTCAAATATAGCTGAAGCATCATGCTAATAATCTTTACATGTATGAGGTTATATGTAGAAAAAAATTTTACTACTAAATGATTTCAACTATTGACTTTCTATATTTTGAAAGTAATGATATTGTCTTCATTTTTTTTTTTACCGGTGGTTTAATACAAAATACATGGAGCTTGTTGTCCTCTCATAAGTAGCATTAGCTCCGATGTTGACTTCTCGAAGACAGGTCTTCAACAGCAGACTCTGAGGATCCTCATGCTTTAGCAGAAAGCTCTGCATCACGTTACTGTGGACAGGCAGCAGGAAACAGAGCAGGCAAGCATCGTCTTTTATCATTTCTGGAAACACAAGCGTGCATACCTGTGGGAAAACTGGTGGCCACGCGTCAATGTTCTGCAAACTCTACAAATGGCACCTTTGCCAGCTGACACAAACCAGGACCTTGGTTTTCATGTTACCTGACAATGGCAGCTTTGACTGGACCAGGAGACAGGACGTGCTGCCCTGTCTTCGGAAGCAGATCCATGCCCAGGATACACAGCTCTTTTCCTAAGGATTGTCTTGACTTTCAACTGTGATGGCTTGGCCACTCTGTGGATCGGTTTGGTCTGAAGTCATCAGATATCTGCTCGCACTGTGTTCTGTATCCTCCGTGATAGACTGTGACTGACTCTGTAAAAAAGAAAAAATGTTTGGGGGATCAAGAGGGTCACAGTCACCATTAGGTCCATGGAGATAAGTTGGCCCAGAGACACAGAACAGGGACTCTGGATATAAGGCATCTGACTTGTTAACTGCACGTCTCTTCCATCATTCTCTTCCTTCCGTGAATAGCCCTGAAAGTGCACTTCTGAAGTCTGGTTGAAATGGTGAGATTTGAAATCTACAAGGATCGAGTGCTAGTAGCCATGTTTCTTTGCAGCTGAACAGAGGCGAGGAAATTCCACCCAATAGAGTGTCTGAAGCGTTGGCTTTCTTCCGACATCAGTAGAGCGGATGGAGGAGGAAATCCACAGTGCCCATTTCATCCTGATTCCCTTTGCCGACAGATGATTCCCTTTGCCTTGTAAGAATTAATCCAATTACCAGGGTGGGAAATCTGTTAAACCCAAGATGAAGGCATAGTCTTTTAGCTCTGTTGGTGTTTGAAGTACATTTATATCCAAATGTTAATAAACATAAATATATAATACTAAATACCAAGTTTTTTCACTTCAAAATGTTTTCAAGGGAAATTCATCAAACAAATTCGATTAGTGAAAGGTTTCATAAAGACTCGTACTTTGAATAAACACATTAAATGTGTTGAAATACTTGGAATTCCAGTCATCTGTGAAAACATATCTCTTCAGAGCATATTTTGTTTTAATTAAAGTATCTGTGTATCTACATTGGACTAATTGCATAGAGGTCAGATTCTATGTAATCTACTGTAGAAAGCTATTGATTACTTCTGTAATAAACAGCATCTCTAATTAGCTTCAGATGACCAAAGAGGAAATGGAAGTTATCAGAGCTAACAAGGGTAGCCTTCAGTGAAGAATGCGTGGATGTGCAACACATAAATTAAATTGTAAACAGCCTCATCTTTCACCAACATAGATCGCATTTTTCTTCAGAGATAGAAGCACATGAGAGCTACCAAATCGTCAGTCTGAAGATAAATTATTGACAAAATAAACAGGGGGAAGGATGTTCCACGACAACTCTTTAGAGAGATTCTTATAAAATCATGCCAGGACTTTCCCGGTGGTCCAATGGTTAGGACTCTACATTTCCTTTGCATAGAGTGTGGGTTTGATCCCTGGTCAGGAAACTAAGATCCTACTTGCTTCTCGCTGCGACCAAAACAAGAAAAATCTTGCCAAGCAAGTGTTTATGCCATTTGGGGTGATCTCAGTTTAACATGGTGACCTAGAAACACAATCATTTGCCCCAGTAATGGAACAGGCCAAACCTTTTATCTTCTCTGGCTTCCTCTGGCAGCACTAAAAGCAAAAAATGATTCACTACTTCCTGTCCTTCATTGCCCTGCATTGAAGGTCCCACCAAAATCCAAGAAGTTTGCTGAGGTTTGGGCCTGTTGCAGAAAGCATCTCATAGTTGATTTTGGTAAAACATAAAATAGTAACTTAAGTGCATGGAGACCAATGGCCCCCAAATCAAGTCTAGCCATGCCCCACTGGTTTCAGAGAGGAAAAAAAAAAAAAAAAAAAAAGCAAGATTGCAAAACCAATTAGAAGCACATACAGTCCACTTGAGAATGTTGAGTATCTTTGACCTGGAGGTGTTGGAGCGTTTAAAATAGAGCACATGAAGGAAGAAGGGCACAATAAAGAGAGGAAATTCAGAATGCCACCCGAATATTTATTTTTCCATATTTGATTTTTTTCCAAGGCTCTAGTAGGTTGAGAATGACACATTATTTTTCATTAAGTATAGCAAACTGTATCCAAAGTGTGATAGGAATGTGGTTTCCATTTAGGAAAAAAAAAATTTTTTTTTTTTTTTTAAATTCTTAATCCTATAGTAAGAAATGTTTTAGAAGCTGTGTCTTCAAGCTCATCAAATATAGGCCACAGCTCCTCAAGAGCTGCTGTGGCCTTTGATCTGGTCTATATTAAGATTGTTCCTATCCTGCACATGCTCCAAGGATGGGTTGTCTCCAGCTGTATCCCCATCCCCCACCTGCCCCTTTGTAGTCTAAATCAGACACTCCCAAACACTCCATCTGCTGAGCTAGGGAAGTGGGAGAGCGGAAGCATTTCTGAATCAGTGTTAAGTGCTTGGGAAAAGAGATGTAAGAGCAGTGGGAGTTTATATAATTAGCAAATTCTTTTCTTAGAATCCAGCTAACATGTATTTCTGTTGTTATTATTTACAAAATAGTGGCCTCCAAGGAGCTGTCTTTTGGAAAATAAGTTTTCATTCATGTAGTCATGCATGCACGACTTATTTAAGTCAATAAACTGCGGGGCCAGAAAATGCCTGTTTAAATGAAGGCAGTTTCTCATTCTCTTTCAAACTGTTCTTGATCTCTTGGACTCATACACCCCTGATCTTTATTGCTCCTGCTCTTTGATTAAACAAATGAGACCATGTCAGACCCACCGTTTCAAGAACAACCCCAAAGCAATGACAACACACAAGAGTGAATTATCAACGGCCCGAACATGATGTTGGCCAAAGGGCCTGTCTGCCCTGAGCTTGGAGAGTTTGAAGAGATGGAGCAAAGATCAAGGTGCCACAAGAGACCACGCGCTATGGCTGAATGGTGTGTGCTATCTGATCCAAATAGGAAACTTGTCCCAACCAAACAGCCAGAGTTCCCTGAATTAGATACCAGTCCCTTTGCAGAAAGCAAGCCAGAGCTAATATCTCAAGGACAGAGGAAGAAATTCCTTTTTCGAAATTCTGAAACAGCTGGGAATTTCATTAGACACTCTTTCCAGCTATGTTTCTCTCTTCCCTAAGATAAGCATCTAGTGTGTTTATCTGATATTTCTTGACTTTGACACAGCTTTTTTTCTCAAGTAACCATTTGTTTGAAGTCTGTTGTCTAGGATTTTCAAGACGACTATACCTCTGAACTTCATTTTCATTGCAGAGGCCTTCTATCTGCGGATTTGGCCACTGCCTCCATCCTGGGATGTATTCAGTGAGGCAGCTCATTGCCCAAGGGTCGTTAAGATACCAGCTGATTCCCTTTTTTTGCATCCTGATTATTGATAACCCCAGTCCCCGCCCTTGTTACTTATTGCCCAAGTAATTAACAGAGTCCCTTCCCATCAGTTCTTCATTGTAATCATTCTAAATTTAGTCCTACCCAAATTAATTCCTGTTCAGTCAGATGCTGGTTTGACACGTAACCCTGGCTTTTTGAAGCCGGAGAAGTCTCTCTGAGGAGCCAGGCGATTTGAAGATGATGCTAATCCCTGAGTAGAAAGTTCATCCAGCCAGCCCTCTCCCGAGCTCCCTCTTCTGAACTCCTATTGTCTTGTCTGCTGCATCCCTTTGTTGCTCCCAGAGCTCTTTGTCGAGCTTCTCCTCCCTCCCAGAGATAGCCCGGGTGGTTCAGCGGGTTGCACCACCTGCACTTCTGATTGCTCTGAGACCCAGCCCGGAGGGGTGGGGAAAGCACGCAAGCCCTGTTTCAATAAACGGCCTGCAGAGAAGGCAGCCTGCTCACAGCCATGGCGCTCCCAGCCCCCTGAGGGCTCCGGGCTCATTTGACCAGCACAGCTGCGACTTCGGCGATCTGCTGCTGGCAGGTGCCTGTTTCAGCATCTTGTCCCACTGCCACCGGGAGTTTATTTTTGCTCAAGGGCAGCTGCCAGACCCAGCACCAGCATCAATAGAAGGTTTTCTCCGATTTTCTTCTCTTCATCCCAGGCCCGGCTTTCTTACCCATCCCCGTTTTTTGTTTTGCAGAAAATGCCAAGGGATTGGCCAGAGACCATCACCTCCTTCTTTCTTAACATTTTTTTCTGCTCACCTTAGCAGCTTCCCTAGCACAAATGATGACCCATAGCAGGAAGTTAAACACTGCTGGGTAAATGAAAAACTTTAGGACGTCAAAGGGTTTCCTCTGTAATACAGTAGTCAGGACTGGCCCATTTAACATCCTCTTGCAGATGAAGATGCTGCAAGGTATCCTCCTGAAGCTATTGAGGGTGACCTGGGAGAAAGGGTGAAAAAAAAGCATTAAAATCAAAGTGACTTTCAATCTATCTGCTTCATTTTCTGCTGAGAGATGAAAACCTAGTACTTGGAAGGGAAGAGCTGAGCGTGATGGGCCAGCATCACCAGAAAGGACAGGACTCCACATGGGGTGGACTTCGTGGGAAATTAGCCAGTGAGTCTGCTGATGTTTTAACCCTGCCTCAAGTGCAGGATGCTGGCAAGAAAGATGGACCATTCCACCAGTCTTGACCCACCCCAGGGATGCAGCCTCTGCCAGCATCCTGAGAAGTGAACTCAGGTGCTGAACAATTCAGCATGTGTGTGGAACATCTACTGTGCTTGAATGAACCATCATTTGGAGCCAAAACTGAGTAAATTGAGGATACAAGGCCCTGTGACTGCAACTTAAGGGAAAAACCATCATTTCCAGGTTGGCATAATCTTTCACTCTGATATCTTTTGGAGACTCTAAATTGTCTTTGTAGATAGTCCATAAAGCTGTTTTTCAGACTCAGTCTGTAAGAGGTAAGTCCCTTTCCACATGCCTACAACCCGCCCAACCCACCCATCATGAATAAGGCAGATATATCCACTCTCAGCCTGCACCCAAAAGGCCACATGGAAAATCCAATGGGGTCACCCCTCTGAGCCTCCAGGGGCTGTGAGCACGGCCAAGTCCACAGGCCAGTGGAAGTTCCAGCTGCCAGGCATCAACCATGGTGCTGGTGGGAAAGGGAGACCCCAGAACTGTCCGCCAAGCACGGGTCTTAGAACTAGCCAAGAGTAGAATGAGAAATCGGAACACCCAGTGGATGCCCCGGGCGTAAGGCTGTTAGAAGTCAGTAAGAGCCTACCACCTGTCACCAGGCTGGCAGGATGTCTGCATGGGTCCAGGTGAAGGTACTCTGGGATCTCTGAGCCAGCAGCACTTAAAGCTCCATCTATAAAGCTCCCATTCTCATTCTGTGTCACAAGTGCTGCAGGGCTGGATGATCCAGCTTTATCTTCTTGGTCTGGAATTTGTTTTTGTATTTTTTAGCTTTAGCTGAAGGCATTTCTGAAATGCGGGGGTGGGGGGGAGGAGAAAAAGAGAATGGAAACGATAGAACCAAATCACAGATTGCCTGCCTGATTTGGCTGTGGTCTTCTGATAATCAGACATTCCTGATGTGTTTTTTCTGGATTCAGAAAGAGCTGATTGTCCTCAGAGGGTTGAAGCAGTGGTTTCAGAAACCTGAAATCCAGGGCCTTAGAGTTCTCCTAATTATCTGTCTTTTCTCTTTTTCTCCCTTCTCTCCCCCAAGGGAAGTGGGCAAACACTTTTTAAACCAGAGTTTGCTTTAAAGAGTTTTCTCATCCTCTGTGCATTTCCCCTTGATATTGAAATTATTTTCTCTTGTTTAATCCAGCTCCTGCTGAGAAGCCCTGTGAGCTGTAGGAAGTGGGGCTGTTTCGCTGTGTCTTTTGGATGGTGTTGCATTTTTACTCTTAACCGGAGGGTACATCTCAGTTATGTTCATTCTATTTCATGCAAGTTAACAATACAGGTGGAAGAGAGGAAGGATTCTGGGTTTTAGGATCGTTTTAGAATTCTGTCCTGGGAGAGGGGTTCAGATACCCAGCCTCATCAGAGCTGGGGTGAAGGGTGGAGTGAGCCCGGCAGAAGCCCCCAGTTAGAAGAGAGTATGGATGAGCAGCTTTCCTTCTGGTCTCCTTTTCACATTGTCTGTTTCCTGAGTTTTTCACGTGTAGAAGATAACGTGTTTATTTCAAAATCTCATGTGTCTGCTTCCTGAGGAACCTGGATGTTCTCCTGGGGTCCTTCCCACGCAGCTTCTTCACACAGCTGTTTTGCACCTTGCTTTATCACCACCACCCACGCAAGACCATCTCCATGCAGAAGTACACCTTTTGTTCTTTGGACTTCTGGAAGTAGCTTTGTGATGTTTGAATTTTTTGTTAGCATATTGCTCAAGCATTACAGAATGTATGTACGGAGTCCCTTCAACCATCTCCCCTGCCCCAGAATATCCTAATAAACATTGTTTTCTTTTTTGTTTTTTTTTTTTAAAGTGATTATCGTGATGCCTTTTTCTTTTATTGTAATTCATTGGAAAGTGATACTGAAATCTCCAAACACTAGAAGTTCCCAGTGTCATGACATGGAGGGGTTTCTGGTCCTGTGCATTGTAAGATGTTTAGCAGCATCCCTGGTCTCTACCCACAGATACCAGAGGCAGCCTCTCCCCTCCGCCAAAGACACTGTCAAGTCCCGGGGAGGGGGCGGTAGCAAATCTCCAACATCACCACCTGTTGAAGCCACAGTTTTAGACCCAGCCTAATAGCTCCTTTGTGCTGCTATACCATAAGGAAACTGGCTCTAGTGTGAGGCCACATCTGATATTTATCTCGTGTCTTCAACGTGCAGTTTTATATTAAGAGGATAAGGTTGGTGGGTTCTCTGATTACTATCATACATGTATTAAATTATTTGTATTCAGTTACAAACTGTAAGTATTTTGATAAAAACTAAAAAAAAAACAAAAAACTAAAGACAGAATTTCAGCAAATTCCAGGAGATAGTGGAGGACAGAAGAGCCTGGAGTGTTACAGTCACAAAGAGTTGCACACGACTTAGCGCTCAGCAACGACTGAGGCAGAGTAGACCGTTTTTGGCCTGTGGGATCTTAGTTCCCTGACCAGGGATCGAATCCACACCCCCTTCAGTGAAGGCACAGAGTCTTAACCACAGGCCCACCAGGGAAATTCCCGGGGGCCATTCTCTTATTTCCAGCTTCTAACTCAGTGCTGCGGCAAGGAGGAATCACTTTATACCACATAAGTCTGGATTTTTATCATGATCATGGTTGCTCAAAATATGACTTCCTCACTTCCCTGGGAAAGTTATCATTTCTGGTACCAAATCACCACCTGGTTTTTTTAAGGTAAATTATTAAAACCCAAATCACAGCAATTAACATCACCATTGTTACTTGCTTCAGTCTAAAAACTGCAGCCCACTCAACACCAAGAAGACCTTGCTGTTTGTTAGGACAGAGAAGGCTGCATTTTGCTTGAGATTCTGTAGAACGTATTTTTATTCTTTGTCAATTTTCATCCAGTTGCGTTTTCCTACTCCCTTTCTGAACTGCTTTCAAATGATCGCGTTTAGGGTGATTTCTGCCAGACTCAATAGTTTGGATTCAAAGTTTGTGAGCCTTTGGAACTGAGCCTGGTATTTTAAAGATACAACAAAACCCTAGACCCCAACATCTCATCAGGCTTGGGGCAGCCTGATCAAAACTCCAAGCTCAGTCCCAGACCAGCAGCAGCAGGCTGGCCCCCCAGGAAGGACAGAACTCTGACATCCCCTGAATCACCAAACAGAAAGGGGGAGGGAAACGTCGAGCTTCCTCCGGCAGTTCTTAGTATTCTAATCATCTCCCAAATACAACCAAATCCCCAGCATGCAGGTGATAGAAATTTTAGGAGCTGGAACAAGCAATGACTAATAAAACCCTGAGAGAAACGCCAAGAAAGTGAATAAAAGCAGTGACAGAAACAAGATACAAGACTGCTTGTGTTTGGTGAAATAAAGCATAAACGAAAACACAATGATGTGAAAGATACGAGAGGGGTATCCATAAAAGTCACATAAACTGGCGGTTCTGCTGCCCTGATGGGTTTTATCCTCGAGAATGTTTCTCCTTTCCCAGTTAGTAGACAAAGACTTCACCATGTTTCAAAGATAAACTGAGCACCTGGTCTGAGAAAACCTTGGGTGGGTACATAAAAAGGGGCAATCTTTTTCTAGAAAACCGTTTGCCGATTCATATCATAATTTAAAATCCACATCCTCTTTGAGCCAACAATTCCACTGCAGGGAGTTTACCCTGCATTCTTACACAGAGTGCCAAGATACATGCAAAGGATTTTCTTGGCAGAATAATTTGCAATAGCAAAACACTTGAAACAATTTGATGTCTATCAACAGTGAACTGGTAAAAGAACTCATGGTGCATTTGGATAAGGGGATATTAGGGCACCTGATGCAAAGAGCCAACTCATTGGAAAAGACCGATGCTGGGAAAGATTGAAGGCAGGAGGAGAAGAGGACAACAGAGGATGAGATGGTTGGATGGCATCACTAACTTGATGGACATGAGTTTGAACAAACTCCAGGAGATAGTGAGGGACAGGGAAGCCTGGTGTGCTGCTGCTGTTCATGGGGTTGCAAAGAGTTGGACATGACTGAGTGACGGAACAACAATGCACTACTTTAAAAATCAGATGTACATCCACTGAAAAGGAAAGTGGTCTATGGCATATGTTAAATAAAAAAGGTACAGAACAATGAAAATACAGTCCTATTTGTATACATTTAAAAACATGATAGATGATATATAGATAGGTGATAGATGATATATAGATAAGACAGATGGTAGGTAGAAGATGTAAATGGGTGGATAGATAAATAGATGATGAATAGATGGATGGATGGATAGATAAAATTATCTAGATTCAGCATTTTTACCATGTCTGCATATTATTTTTAGCAATAGTGTTAAAGAAGAAAAGAAAACAGTAAACTGAGATGTGCAGTGGCTGGAATCCAGCTCAGGGTTTGACCCCGGCCCTTCGGAAGAAAGAGGCAGGTTCAGCCCACACTCAGGACTGGAGTTTTCCTACTGTGTCCAGCAAAGCCCCACAGAGCCCAAGAGGCAGTGAGCATCCGCCCCGCAGAACCTCTTTAGAGATGAATTGCCACAGTTTGGGGAAGAAGCGCCTCAGAGGTGCTGTGTACACTGTGTGCATAGGAGGATTTTTTAAATAATTCCTCACTCTGTGGTTGGCGACATGGGATGAAGTCCTCTCTGTGCAGGGCCCATCCAGCCAAGGGGAGGCTGGGTCGGCTCTTCTGGTGACAAGAGTGTCAAGGGTTTGCCCACCCTGCAGTGTGAATAGTGCCCTCAGAATGCTCAGGACAATCAGTTCAGTTCAGTCGCTCAGTTGTGTCCGACTCTTTTCGACCCCATGAATCTCAGTATGCCAGGACTGCCTGTCCATCACCAACTCCCGGAGTCTACCCAAACCCATGCCCATTGAGTCGGTGATGCCATCCAGCCATCTCATCCTCTGTCGTCCCCTTCTCCTCCTGCCCCCAATCCCTCCCAGTGTCAGAGTCTTTTCCAGTGAGTCAACTCTTCACATGAGGTGGCCAAAGTACTGGAGTTTCAACTTCAGCATCAGTCCTTCCAATGAACACCCAGGACTGATCTCCTTGCAGTCCAAGGGACTCTCAAGAGTCTTCTCCAACAACAATGGCCTGGTAATAACAGTTGGTGGAACTGGATGCTCACCACATGCCCCCCAGGCCAGGAAGGATGGGCTCTGTGCATGGGATCTCATTCAGTCCTCACAGTAACTCCCAGATAGAAGTAATCTCATGTTGCAGCAAAAGCCACTGAGGCTCAAAGAGGGTGAGTGACTGATGCAAAGTCACACAGCCAAGGGAAGCAAAGCTGGACAGGAATTCAGATTTTTGAGGGCTGTGCCATTCAAGCTCTTCTCTGCCCTCCAGCCTGTTGGGGAAAGTCTCCTGACTTCTGAGTAGGAAAGCTCACAGACCCACCTGCCTTCCCGCTTCATTTCCCTCCGCCCACACTTGAGGCCATGTTATGAGAGCAGCCCAAGCTGACATACTGCAGCATGCATTCGTCTTCAAAAGATAATTACATTACCTCCCTCGCCTTAAGGAAAAGAACATCAGATTAAAAAAGAAATGTGACAAGCCATCTGAGCACCAGGACCGTTCCCCCAAGAGTCCCACTTCCATCTCGGTGGCTCACTCTAGACATAAAACCAATTAAAGTCGCTGCAACATACACAGTTTACACCAAGTGACAAAAGCCTGCCTAACTGCTTTCAAGATCTCATTTACCCACGGACTGTGCCCAGAAAAACATGGCTGGCCTGTTACTGTGAAGTTTGGGTGTACTTGACCCAGTATCAACTTCAAGGGGAGCCCAGTCATCATCCTCAGAACACCCCCCCCCCAACTCCCCCAGCTGTCACTGTCAGGGTGGCTGGCTCAGGAAAACCACTTCATCCCTCATAACCATCTTGCCCTAAATGTGACCTCTCCCACTTCTGCCCCATGACTGGAAGATGTGCGGGGAGAGAGAGGGCCTGTGGCTTTAACAGCTGTTTTTATCTTATCTCAGCCCTGGGGTATCTACTTTCGAAGTGGACAGACCAAGAGTGGTGATGGAAAGTGGGTTTTATTCCTTGACTTGCCAGGATTCCATTCCAACTCCAGGAAAGGATCTTCAGAAAATGTTACCCAAATTGAGAAGAAAATGGACAACAGGCAGAAAGAAAAGTGATTTCTGGAATGCATGAGCCTCATCTAGGTTTGCTTCCCTTGCAGTCAATTGAGAATGAATCCCCAAGCCCCTCCCACTAGCTGTGGGAACGTGTATCGGAATAGGCAAGAAGCGACTGTACTCTGATGCGACACGCCTTGGTTTTCATTCTACCAGAACATTTCTGTCCCTGGGGGACCCTTAGGGCATTCAGATAATATCTCAAGGGCTTTGCAGTTTGCCAGGCTCCTTTACACACATTCTCCTCCCGTTCCCCCACTCCATGTTATGGATGTGAAATAGAAGCCCAGAAAGGTCTTCATCCTGCAAGTGGTAGAGAAGCCCCCTGCCCCCAAGTCCTCACTCAACCCCGCCTTCGACCACAAGACCTTCTCCTTAGCTTCCCTTCTCTTTTGCTGGCATCTTCCCACTCACTGGGGAATTGCAAACTGTTTTGACTATCAGCTTTTGCCGAGCACATCTAGAGGTTTTTTTTTAATTCCACTGAATTTTTCAAGGCAATTTTTAGAGGGTATTAAGTGTTTTTCTGTAATCTGTGCTGTGTGCTTAGTCGCTTACTCGTGTCTGACTCTTTGGGACCCCATGGACTGTACCTGCCAGGCTCCTCTGTCCATGGAATTCCCCAGGCAGTGATACTAGAGGGGGTTGCCAGGGGATCTTCCCAACCCAGGGATCGAACCCAGGTCTCCGACATAGCAGACAGATTCTTTACTGTCTGAGCCACCAGGAAAGCCCAAGAACACTGGAGTGGCTGGCCTATCCTTCCTCCATGGGATCTACCCAACCCAAGAATCGAACCGGGATCTCCTGCATTGCAGGCGGGTTCTTTACCAGCTGAGTTACCAGGGAAGCCCTCTTCTGTAATCCAGAACCTTCACGCCCATCTGCTAGGCGATCTGTGCTCTTCCCTTACTCTGAAGTTTCCGCCATGGTGGACCAACAGATGAAGCAGAGGCAGGAGAGGGTGGCCTCCGTTCCGGGGATGGTGGCAACCTCAATAAAATGTCTCAAGGTTGCACACCAAGAGCAAGGTGTGGGGCGGGGTGACAAGGGCTGTGCCGATGCTGCCCGCTGGTGGACCGCGTTACCTCTCGGTGCTGATGAGCTGGCCTTGCCTCCCCCGGCAGGGAGCCCCCACGTCCAGCGTGGCCGCATCCTCAGAACTCAGCGCTTGCACAAAACCAGCAAAGCCCAGGCACGAGCTGGAAACTCCAGATCTGTCCCCAGCCCCCACTCCCAGCCCCTCCCATATGGAGCCCATTTCTAGTCTGGTCCCTGCTTGCTCCTTGCCTTTTCCTATCTTCAGTAGAAGACTTGTGTTTCCGTGTGCCCTTCATTCACTGAGCACTTCCTCATCTAAGTAATACTGACCCTCTTTTTGGATCTTTCCAGCAGCCCTGAAATGAGAGCTGCTGTCCCAGTTTTGCCGATGAAATCGCCTCAGGGGTTAGGTAATTTGGCCAGGAGACCCCAGCATCCAAACCCCAGCAGCTCAACTCGAGGGTCTGCCTGATACCAACTGGGTGTTTATCCTGCAACTGCTCGACTCCTGAAGCGGCTTCCTACAAAATCACATCATTGTCAAGGCCGCAGAGGGATTAGGTCTTTAAGGAAACCTGAGCTTTTAAATTGGTAATCCTCTTGTGATGTGAAAAAAATGAAGGTATATGTTTGGATTTTTTTTTTCTTAATTTGGGATTTACTGAAAGTGAAACAGAACTGTCCTTTAGGCAATGAGCAAGCCTGTCATACAGAGTGAAGTCAGAAAGAGAAACCCAAATATATGTTAATGCATGTATGTGGAATCTAGAAAAATGGTACAGATGAATCCATTTGCAGGGCAGGAATAGAACTGCAGATGTAGGGAATGGATGTATGGACACGGTGGGGGTTGGGCTGAATTGGTAGATTGTGGTTGACATATAAACATCTATACCATGTATAAGACAGATAGCTAGTAGGAACCTACTGTCCCACACAGGAAGTTCAGTTAGGAGCGCTGTGATGACCCAGAAGGTTGGAATGGGGGGTGAGGGGAAGGTCCAGGAGGGGATATATCTACACATATAGCTGATTCACTTCGCTGTACAGCAGAAACACAACATTGTAAAGCAACAAGCAACTATACCCCATTTTTTTATAAAGGCAATGAATGAAATGGTGGCACTTTCATGAGTTCTGACTCCAAACTTTGCCTGTGTATCTACACAAGCAACTCCTCTGCCGGCAAAGGCTCAGTCTCTGTTCCTCTGTTCTTTCTTGCTGCACTGCCCTCTTTGGCAATTTCATTCTTTGCCCTGGCTTGGCTTCAGTTGCCATCTGGAGTGAGGACCCAGGACGACATTCCCTATGCCCTCTCACCCCCGCAGTTTCCAGTATTTTCTGCCTTCCTTGGAAGAATGAACCCTCTTCGAAAGAGCCTGCCCTGATACCAACTGGGTGTTTATCCTGCAACTGCCCGACTCCTGAAGCGGCTTCCTGCAAAAAACCAGCAAAGGGGAGGTTCTCCTCCTTCCAACTCTCGTGGCCCACTGGCTTTTTTGACTTCTGTCAGCTCTACTCAGTACCAGGCATCCTTCCCACAGGGGATGGGTTGGAGGATCTTTTTTGTGTCTGCTCAGTCGTGTCTGACTCTTTGCAGTCCTGTGAACTGTATCCACCAGGATCCCCTGTCCAGGAGATTCTTTGGGCAAGAATACTGGAGTGGGTTGCCATTTCCTCCTCAAAGGGATTTTACCGACCCAAGGATTGAACCAAGTCTCTTACATCTCCTACACTGGCAGGCAGGTTCTTTACCACTAGTGCCGTCTTGGAAGCTCAGGTTGGAGGATAGGAGAGGACAAACCTTTCTTCTTATTGGCGCTTACACAGGCAAGAGAAGAGCATTTATGATGGTGTTATGCCCGATGTCCGAATCCCCGAGCGGGAAGAGAGAAGGCTTCCAAGACAATGCAACTGGCAAAAAGGGGAAGTTTATTACTGACTCGAGCCAGGGCCCTCTGCCGCAACCAACGCAGTGGTGCGGGTCAAAGAACCCCAAGCCCAAGCTGTTACACAAATTTATAGGGTGAGCTCACGCCATTGGTAGTTGGTTTAAGCGGATTGGTTACAAGTTTGCAAAGCAATTTCATTGGTCAAAACTTTCGCGCAGGCGGGACTTTCCTGGGGGTTTCCGCCCGGTTCCTGATCTCCTAATTGGCAAACAGCGGTCAGTATTAAGTGAAAGCTAATTGGTCCTAATTGGCAAACAGCGGTCAGTGTTAAGCGAAAGCTAATTGGTTGTATCTAGGTGGCCTGATAATCTTACCAAGTAGGAAGGCCTACTCCTAATCTAAGCTGCGTTACTTCTGCTCGCCTCACAATGGTAAACAAATAAAATGTGAGCTGGCCAGTTCTCTGATCTCCTCATCTGAAAAATAGGATGATAGTGCCAGAGAGATGCTGAGGATTACGTGAGCTTACTCAGGCAAGGTGCTTACAATATGGGCACACAGTGAAGCACTAAATACACAGGAAGTGCTATTGAGTTTGCGTGCTCAGTTGCTTCAGTCATCACCAACTCTTTTTGACCCAATGGACAGCAGCCTGCCAGGCTCCTCTGTCCATGGGATTCTCCAGGCAAGATTTCTGGAGTGGGTAGCTATGCCCTCCTCCAGGAGATCTACCTGATCAAACCTGCCTCTCTTATGTCTCTTCAATTGGCTGGTGAGTTCTTCATCACTATCACCACCTGGGAAGCCCGTTCTCAGAAGTAAGTGAAGTGAAAGTCACTCAGTCGTGTCCGACTCTTTGAGACCCCATGGACTCTACAGTCCATGGAATTCTCCAGGCCAGGATACTGGAGTGGGTAGCCTTTCCCTCTTCCAGGGGATCTTCCCAACCCAGGGATCGAACCCAGGTCTCCCACATTACAGGTGGATTTTTTACCAGCTGAGCCACAAGGGAAACCCCCTCAGATGTAAAGTCTAAACATTAAGAAGGCACCAGAAGTGGGGAAGGAGTGCTCCAGGCAGGTGAACTACAGTGTCAAGGCCAAGAGGTGAGAATGAATGTGGTCAGTCCAGGGAGGCTGGAGGCTGGCATGGAGGGACCGAGGAGAGAGATGGGGAAGCTGGAGAGGGGTAGGGACCCTGTGCACTGGGAGAGGGCACAGCGCTATAGGCAGGAGGTCTCTCCATATCCATGAGGCCAGCAAAGGGCCAGAGAGAACAGTCAGGGTCAGCACAGGGCCCGTGCAAAAGAGGGTGGGGCAGGTTCTGAGGGCAAGAGGAGTGGACGAAATTAGGAGGTAGAAGTCCCTTACTACCATATGTTAGGGGCTTTCCAGGTAGCACTGATGGTAAAGAACCTGCCTGCCAATGCTGGAGACATAAGAGACACAGGTTCGATCTCTGGGTCGGGAAGATCCCCTGGAGGAGGGCATGCATGGCAGCCCACTCTAGTATTCTTGCCTAGAGAATCCCATGGACAGAGGAGCCTGGCGGTCTGAAGTCCACAGGGCCCCGAAGAGTCAGACCCGACTGAAGTGACCTAGCATGCATGCACCATATGTTGAATTCTGCCAAGACAGGCTCCTACCCCAGTGACATGTCTGCACAGTTGACCAGCCAGCTGGGTGGTGTTGCTCCAGGACTTGACAGAGAAGAGCCACCTTTGCTTCTACTCACCTTTTCTCACTTCATCATCATCATATAGGAGCTCATTGAGAGTCCCTCAATCTGTTATGAAGAGTTAAAAGGGTTTCAAATCTAGTCAAACTCAAAACTGGTTTATTTGCCTTTTATGATGATCAAAATGATGCAAACTGTAAAAAACCTTATGTTCAACACTCAGCGATATTAATTTCACTTGACTTTATGACTTAAGGTCAAATATGTTAATCAAAGCCGCCATCATTAGCACAGTTTCCTTTTCTATTAAGCGATTATGATCACTTACTATTAATGAGTCGTGAAGTTTTAATAAATTTTTGCTGGTGTGAAATTGCAAAACAGTAATTATGACACATACGGTATGGATGGCTTGTTCCACGACGTAAATTTGGTCTAATGTTGGTAAAAATGCAAAAGAACATTAGGTAATTAATTAGATGCCTCTATGGAACCAAAATAAGCTTTCACTATGAAGGTAAATGAATGAAAAAATGGAAAGCCTTTTGCTGTTAATTGTGAACTGTTAAACAGTGAGACCTAGCCATTCAAAAAGACCCAATCCGTTCCACCCCCAGATAATATTTTGACTTAAGCCAGAGGAGAAATAGCTTTGCAAGAATTTCTTGTATTGAATCAATATTTCTGGCATGGCGCTGATTATATGACAGTATGGGGCAGGATACGATGGTATGGGGAGGCTTCCCCTGTGGCTCAACTGGTAATGAACCTGCCTGCCAATGCAGGAGACTCAAGAGATGTGGGTTCAATCCCTGGGTCAGGAAGATTCCCTGGAGAAGGAAATGGCAACCCACTCCAGTATTCTTGGAGAATTCCATGGACAGAGGAGCCTGTTGGGCTATATCTTGCAAACAGTTGGACTTGACTGAGCACACACGCATCGTCATGGGGCAGGAAGAGGATTTTGAAATAAAATTAAATGTTGATACAAATGGATTGATGGGAATGGGACTGAAGAATCACCATCTCAAAGCTGAGAGAGGTCCTCTGAGCCTAGGATAGAACCAGAGGCAAGGATCCAAAATGCACATCGGTTTATAGGGCATGTAAGAATCTCTAGATGTGGGACTTCCCTGGTGGTCCAGTGGCAATACAGAGGATGCAGGCTTGATCACTGGTCAGAGAACTAAGACCCACATGCCTCTGAGCAATTAAGCACACTTGCCACAACTAGAGAGCCCACACGCCGCAAGTAGAGAATCCGTGCACCACAATGAAAGATCCCTCATGTCGCAACAAAGATCCTGCATGCCACAACTAAGACCCGATGCAGCCTAATTAATTAATTTTAAAAAGAATCCCTACATAAATATGTTGAAATGCAAATTCGCGGGCCCCCAGGAAGTCTGAAATAAGGTCTCGGCATTTCCATACGCTCGGGATGATTCTGACACAGGTCATATATGACCCACACTTTGAGATAATGATCTAGAAGTCCAAAGCCACAATTGTGAAAAACTATATAGAAAGCTAAAATTCTCACTGAGCAAAAACGTATATGTCAGGCCCCCTATGAAGCACTAAATTATAAGTTTTCTGGGTTAAATTTATAATTGAATAAGAAAAGCATGAGATGTCTTTAAATAATGATTAAATTGTCATCTAAGATTTCCTGAACACTTATTCATATTGTGCCAGCCATAGAGCTGAGAATTTTTTACGCACAGTTGGATCTGACTTCACCACAACCCCATTTTACAGATGTGGAGCCTGAGATGCAGAGAGACTGAGTTACCTACCCTGTGTCACACAGCCAGCAATACCAAGCTGTATTAGCAGTAGACAGTTCAGGCAGGGAAGGAACACAGCCGGAAGTTACCAAAGATTCCCCTTATGACAGCAGCATGCAACAGGGGTTGGGGCCCTTTGGAAGGCAGTCACAGTTGTCCAGGGCAGTGGCTTTCAAACTGTTCCCCAGAGCTTGGGGGTGAGCCCCAGGGTCAGGGCTGAAGGGGAGGGTTGTGTGCGGGTGCTCATTCTATTGCCCTCCACTCCACACTCCCCATTTTAACTTATGTATTGGCTCTTGGGGAATGCTGTTATATTGAAAGTTCCCTGGCTTGGGAAATCAGGGAAAGAGGCAGAGGATGCAAGGAAGGTTCAGAGATGCTTCCAGGGGCAGGACCACAGGAGGTGGGGGTAGGGGGATCACACTGGATGTCCGGGTCAAGATATTTAACATGCTGGCTGAGTGTTGGTGGAAAAGTCTACAGGGAAATCAGTTGAGTTGGCAGTTAGAAGATGAAAGACTTGGTGAAAAGTGAAAAGTGTTAGTTGCTCGGTCATGTGCATTTTTTTGCAACCCCATGGACTGCAGTCCACCAGGCTCCTCTGTCCATGGAATTCTCCAGGCAAGAATACTGGAGTGGATTGCCATTTCCTTCTCCAGGGGAGACTTGGTACTTGTTTTTTAATCAGCTGTGGCCAGTGATTCCTCCGGAAAGCAGTGTAGTCAACCAATTCAATTCAGATTGAAGCTGAGAAGGACCCCAGTGGCAGGGACATTCAACCCCCATCTCCCACCCTGGGAGCTCCTCACTGTCGCCCTGCCCACTTGATAAGAGAAGACTCACTGAGTGCATTGACCACCATCAGCAGCTTAGCTACCCTCATGCAGCACCCACCATGTGTCAGGCACTGGCAAAGCACTTTACATTTCACCTCATTGACTCCTCGAGGCAGCCCTTCCTTAAGGAAGACATGATGATTTCTCCCATTTTACAGATGATGATTATAAATGCATCTCTCTCCTGACCTAGCATGTTGGGAAGTGAGATCCCCAAGCTCATGTTCTTTCTCTCCACCCATGATGACATGGATAAGACTCAAGCCATCTTAAGAAATCAATTAAAAAAAAAAAAATACAGAGCAGCATCACTTTCACAGTGTAACTGGGTAGATGGGCCCTGCCTGTTATAATAATTTACAACAACATAAAGGTCATTCAGGCACTTCCCAAAGCTCACCCCATCTTGACATCACCCTACCCACAAGAAGAGATAGGCTGTCTAAACACAAGAATAAGTTAAGGGTGTCTAGAGAACAGAAGTCCTGGAACTGGGATACACAATCTCGCAGAAAATGGACGAGATGTTTCCTGTTACCACTAAAGACTTTCCCTGGATCACTTCCCTAGGAACTGATTCTTTCCCTTTAAACATCCCATATGTCATTATGAACCCATGAGTCCTATAAGAACTTTCTGTTGAGTTCTTCACTAATAGGTCTCAGACCTCAGAACCTAAGCATGGAATCCCTGGCTTTCAGATGACTGTCATCCAGGTTTGCCAAGAGCAGTGTGAGAACCAGACCCCAGCCGGCACATTCTGCTTCCCGTGTTCCTCCCAAATAGGGCCCCCTCTCTTATTCTTGGCAAGACTGTGTCATCCGACCTTCACTTCATTAAGTTTTTCTCAATCTTTACCCACCCAGGAGGCAAAACCAATAAGTGAAGACAAGACTGTGCCAACACAGAACTCAAAATAATGAGTGGATAATCTGCAATTCAGCAGCTTACTCTAAAGTACTTCAGAACAGAAGAGCTGTTTGTAGCATCCTTGTCAAATCTTGGGGTAGGTTTGAGATTGTTTTACACAATCTGGTGTATAGAATGAATGGGCTGCATATCCAGATTCTGAATTAGAAGAGGAAGCCACTCCATCTCCTCTTGCCTATGATGAAAGATACCCCTGCAGACAGACCCAAGGTTTTCCATAGCACACACCCCAGAATATCTGTTTTAGACAAATAGGGATTTGTGCCTAACATTTTCATGTCATGTAACTAATAATTTTATCTCAAGATGTCTTTGCAATAGGAAAACTAGATATCTACCTCATCCATAAAAATGCACCATTGAAACATCTATGGGGTGCAATGCTGAGAGTTTCACCCACCTACCTGAGTAAGTTGCCAAAATTTAATGGCAAGGTATGTGAATGAGGTGAATGGCTGAGGTGGTTTATTAGCTACCCAGCAGCTCTTGATTGGTTTTGATTCTGGCAATTATTAAACAGCATGGCCAGTTGTTCTTGAGATTAATTAGATGAGATCACCTGGATTGAAAAGTCTGGGTAAGTCGCAAGAATGGTGAGTTGTACAAAGTAAACCCCCCAATGTCATCCTCTTGCTCTTTATTGTTACTGGCCACTCCCAGGTGGTAACAGCAAACTATCTCCCTGGCATATTTTTCTATTCTTTATTGCATGTAGGCACTCTCCAAGCTCATTCAAAAAAGTGGCCTCACTTGATAATATACATGTTTGTTTGTTTTTTTAATATACATGTTTTGATGCTGTTCTCTTAGATTGGATGCATGAGATAAGTGCTCAGGGCTGGTGCACTGGGATGACCCAGAGGGATGGGATGGGGAGGGAGGTGGGAGGGGGGTTCAGGATGGGGAACACATGTAAATCCATGACTGATTCATGTCAGTGTATGGCAAAAACCACTACAATATTGTAAAGTAATTAGCCTCCAACTAATAAAAATAAATGAAAAAAAGAAAGTGGCCTCAATCACTAAGGAACAAGTTAAAAAGATGCGGATGCCAGAAATTGTTTCCTTGGTGCTGGAAATTATTAACTGATCAGTCTGGCAACCATTTGGGGCTGTGACAGTGATATGCTCAGTGGTATCCCAGTGCGTGGTCTGGATAAGCCTCAGTAACAAGACTTTGTTAGGTTCACACATATTGGCCTATAATTGGTTGTAGCCAGGAAATCAACAAGGAGAGAAAGGTCTGTGAAAACAGCCATCTAATAGTACTCCTGACTTACTTTTCCATCTGCACCTCCTGTAAAACACCGACCTAAGAAATTCAGGCTGGCTGTGCACTGTGGATAAAACATGTATAGTTATAAGTGTCATGCCCAATAAACTAATTGGTCTGTAACTAGGGAAAGAAAAAAAACAGGGAACTTGATATTCATTTCCAGCAAAATAACGAGGTACCTTGACCAATTTTCCCATTGAAAATAGTTCGAAATATTAGCAAAAAAGAAAAATTGTAAACACCTTCTGAAGTGCATGATGAGCTAGCAAGAAAATAAGGCGCATGAAAACAAACAAAAAAAAGCAAGCAAAGGTATGAACCCAAGAGGTAAACAGAAAACCCAGCAGCTTTCATTCACCCTAGGGGCATTTGCAGAACTAAATATAGTGAGCTTAGATTTTTCACAGCTTCACAGGGTACAGAGGACAAGAGTGCAGGGTCCGCCTGGGAAGGAGTTGAATAGGAGACACTAATAAAACTAGGATCCCAGGAGCTGCAAGTTCCATGTAAGGCTGATTTAGAAGTAACTCTACTACCTCCCTACTACCAATGGCATTCCTGGAAATGTTACCTTGAACTTTGGAACAAAGAATTCCTGAGAACTGATACCTACAAGCAAGTCCACGCTCAGGTGTGCAATCAGAATTCTTATGACCTGGATTCTGAAAATCCTCAACCCCACAATTTAAGTGACCCTATCTAGGGTCACTAGGGTATGATTCCATTTGGGGTAGTGATTCCAGGCATACAGCTGAAGCCAAATTAAGCCCTCACCAAAGGAAGCCACCTTTATTCCACAGATAAAAAATCCCCACGTATAGAGTCCCAAGGAAAATGAACTTTGCTCAGCATACACAGAAACGAGGAAGGAAAAGTGATTGGCAAAAACAAAAATCCATATCAACTTTGAATACTAAAATTATCAGAGACAGAACCTAAGAGAATTATGTTTATAGAAATAAAATATAATATTGAGTATAAGCAGAGATAAGGAAACTATGGGGCTTCCCAGGTGGTTCAGTGGATAAAGAATCCACCTGCAATGCAGGAGATGCAGGCAGATGTGGTTCGACCCCTGAGTCAGGAAGATTACCTGGAGGAGGGCATGGCAAGCTCATGACAACTCACTCCAGTATTCCTGCCTGGAGAATCCCACAGACAGAGGAGCCTGGTGGGCTACAGTCCAGAGGGTCAAAAAAAAGAGTCGGACATGACTGAAGCGACTGAATGCTATAAAAAATGACAATATAGCTTAAGAAAGTGTAGTGAATTACCAAATTACTGTCAAGAAATAACAAAGATTTAGAATACATGAACAAGACATTAAGAAATAGGAAAGATAAATTAAAATGTTTAATATTAATATATAAGTCAGCAATTCTCAAACAGGGGTAGTTTGGGCTTCCAGAAGAAATTCTTAGTGTGACAACTGACAAAGGGTAGAGGGTATGAGTTATTAGTATCTAGTATCTAGTATTAGTATCTAGAGGTCATGGGTGCGGGTCCGTTCAGTTCAGTTCGGTTGTTCAGTTGTGTTCAACTCTTTTCAACCCCATGGACTGAACAAGCCAGGATTCCGTCTATCACCAATCCCAGAGCTTACTCAAACTCATGTCCATCGAGTGGGTGCTGCCATCCAACCATCTCATCCTCTGTCACCTGCTTCTTCTCCCGCCTTCAATCTTTCCCAGCATCAGGGTCTTTTCCAATGAGTCAGTTTTTTGCATCAGGTGAACAAAGTATTGGAGCTTCAGCTTCAGCATCAGTCCTTCCAATGAATATTTAGGACTGATTTCTTTCAGGATTGACTGGTTTGATCTCCTTGCAGTCCCAGGGACTCTCAAGAGTCTTATCCAAAGTTCAAAAGCATCAATTCTTTGGTGCTCAGCTTTCTTTATGATCCAACTCTCACATCCATACCTAACTACTGGAAAAACCATAGCTTTGATTAGATGGACCTTTGTCGGCAAATGTCTCTCCTTTGAAATACGCTGTCTAGATTTGTCAAAGCTTTCCTTCCAAGGAGCAAGCAGGTTTTAATTTCATGGTTGCAGTCTTAGATAGCCTAAATATTTTAGATAGCCTTGCACAACAAAGAATTGTGGCAATAGTGCTGAAGTTGAGAAATCTGGATCTATGTTAAGTTCTGGAATTGTAGTTAAAAGGAATGGAGCAAAAGTAATATTTGAAGAGGTAAAAAAATAAATCACAGTGATCCCCACAAATATATAAAAAGAAACACACACATATGAAACTTTAATACACCAAAGATAGAGAGTAAATATTTAAAAAGCCAGAGTACATTAGGCTTCATTATACGATTCTGTGTTCTTTGAAATTTTCCACATGGAAGATCTGAGAATAAAGAAGAAATAGAGGAAAGAATATGCTTAAATTGAAACATTGATTGTTCAGAATAATGATGACAATAATACTGTTAATGGTAGTGTCCTAAGGTTTAATTTTTAACCAAGTCTCTACTGGAAGAAAGTTGAGTGACTTCTCTGGTTGTTCAGTGGTTAAGAATCCACCTGTCAGTGCAGGGGACAGGGGTTGGATCCCTGGTCCGGGAAGATCCCACAGGACTTGGGGCAACAAAGCCTGGACACCATAACTGCTGAACCGGTGCTGTAGAGCCCACGAGCCGCTGAAGTCCTTGTGGCCGTAGAGCTGGAGCTCTGCAACAAGAGAAGCCACTGCATTGAGAAGCCCACACACCACAACAGAGTAGCCCCCACCTGCCGCAACTAGAGAAAAGGCCGCAGCCAGCAGCAAATGCTCAGCACCAAAAAAATAAAGAAACTTTAAAAGAAAATTGATGTAGTTGTGTTAGTAGCAGATCGAGCATTTTGGATTTTGAGAAAAAATCGTTAGTGGAGGTTAAGGTCTTAAAAATGATAAAAATAAAACACAAAGGAACCTATACAGATTGTTTTAAAGATATACATCACATCTTCAAAATGTGATACAAATATTGACATACTACAAGGATGACTAGATAAATTTATAATCATTTGGAATATTTTGACACATCTTCCAGCAACTGAGAGATTAAACAAGCAAAAATTCAGTAACGATAAAGAACGTTTGAAAATAAGTCTGGTCTAATGGACATGCAAAGAAGACTAAACTAAACAAATATTCTTCTCAAACGCACATGAAACATTTAAAAATTTCATCACATACTTGGCCGTAAATAGGATAACACACATTCTGGTTTCTAGGACAGTACCAGTTTATACATCTTGTCTTCCCATCTATTCAGTTTGGCAGTTACTCCAGATAAAATTGTCCCTGTGTGTACATTGCACTATATGATCATTCTAGCTATAAGATGAGTCTCAAAATGTTCCATATAACTGTTATCATGCAAAGTATGTTTTCTCTATAATATGATTAGGTTGGAAAACAATAACTAATGTAACTAAGAAGTAGTGGCTTTCTCCTTTCACCCAACCAGCTCTCAAAGGATGGAATCTCTACCTTGATCAAGATACCAGTAAGAAAACTGGGTCCTGGTCATCATCAAAAAATATACAAACAATAAATACTGGAGGGAATGTGGAGAAAAGGGAACCCTCTTGCCCTGTTGGTGGGAATGTAAATCGATACACCCTCTATGGAGAACAGTGAGGAGGCTTCTTGGATGGGGACTACATGTAAATCCATGGCTGATTCATGTCAATGTATGACAAAAACCACTACAATATTGTAAAGTAATTAGCCTCCAACTAATAAAAATAAATGGAAAAAAAAAGCAAAACAAAACTAAAAATAGAACTAATATGTGACCCTGCAGTCTCACTACTGCACATAGATCCTGAAGTGAAAGTGGCTCAGTCTTGTCCGACTCTTGGCAACCTCAAGGACTATACAGTCCATGGAATTCTCCAGGCCACACTGGAGTGGGTAGCCTTTCCTTTCTCCAGGGTATCTTCCCAACCCAGGGATCGAACCCAGGTCTCCCGCATTGCAGGTGGACTCTTTCCCAGCTGAGCCACAAGAGAAGCCCATATATACACTGAGAAAACCATAATTCAAAGGGACACATGCACCCCAGTGTTCATCGCACCACTACTTACAGTGGCCAGGACAGGGAGACAGCCTAGATGTCCATCAACAGATGAGTGGATGAAGAAAATGTGGTGCATATATACAGTGAAGTGTTAACTCAGCCACAAAAATGAACAAAACTGAGTCATTTACAGTGCTGTGGATGGACCTCAAGTTTATCATAGAGAGTGTAATAAGTCAGAAAAAGAAAAATAAATCCAGTATATTAAAGCATATGTATGGACTCCAGAAAGACTGTAGAAATGAGGCTGTTTGCAGGGCAGAAACAGAGATGCAAGATGTAGAGAACAAACATGTGGGCACGGTGTGGGGAGAGGAAAGATAGCGCTAAGCTGTGTCTGACTCTTGTGATGCCATGAACTGTATGTAGCCTGCCAGGCACCTCCATCCATGGGATTCTCCAGGCAAGAATAGCATGCTGGAGCGGGTTGCCATTTCCTTCTCCGGGGGTGGTGGGGGGAGGGGAGGGTGGGACAAACTGGGAGAGTAGGATTGCTAAAAACACAAGTGTAAAACAGAGCTAGTGGGAAGCTGCTGTGTGTAGCACAGGGAGCCCAGCTCGGTGCTCTGTGATGACCTAGAGGAGTGGCTGGGCGGGAGGGGGGCTCACGAGGGAGGGGATATGTGTATACTTATAGCTCATTCACTTCTTTGTACAGCAGAAACCAATAACATTGTAAAGCAATTATGCTCCAATATAAAAAAAAGAAAAAAAAAGAAAACGAGTCCTAGTCACCCTTGTCTGGGCTCCCAAGGCCGCGGTGGGTGGCTCCATGTCAGGAGCAGCAAGTTGAGAAGCTCTGAGTCTATTGCCTCCCCACCACATCTGCCCGTCAAGTACTTGGCTCCTAAAAAAGGGTTGTCACTCAGATAGAATCACACCTTTGTTCTGCCCAGCTCCACAACTGTAGAGCAGAGACTGCTTGGGGGAAGGACTGGAGAAATCCTAATCTCTCCCCAAAGTAACTGACTCGTCAGCAATGGAGTGTGGAGAAGTCTAAGAGCACTCTCAAAAACTGTGGAATTTGTGGTAAAAGGCATTTGAGAGGAGACTGGTGGATTCCTTGGAGATAAAGGCTAAATTGTGGGCCAGTAAGTTTGCTGGAGAGACCCAGGGAAAGAGACATCAGGGAGGAGCCCTCCAGGGTCAGAACAAATCTGAAACACCAACTCTGGGAATTATCCCTTCAGAGGAGCTTGGATCTGATTGAGTTTATCAGTTTATGCCCTCAGGGGCAATGTTGAAAAAGTAGAATAATCAGATGGCAATTAGTTTAATTTAACAGCTGAGTGTGGCCAGGGAGAGAGACTGTCAAAAACTACCCTGTCAAAACTACTGTCATCCCTGGGTGACCGTGGGCTTACTCTAAGTCACGCCCTCTGACAAGTAATGTTGGCAGCTTCACATTTTGGGGAGGGGAGATGAAGTGAAAGTGAAGTTGCTCCGTCATGTCTGACTCTTTGTGACCCCACGGACGGTAGCCTGCCAGGCTCCTTCGTCTATGGAATTTTCCAGGCAAGGATACTGGAGTGGGTTGCCATTTCCTTCTCCAGGGGATCTTACCGACCCAGGGGTTGAACTCAGTTCTTCTGCATCACAGACAGACTCTTTACTGTCAGAGTTACTAAAATAATCCAGCCAATCACTCAACAATTAAAGAAGCAAATAAAAGCAACAAGTCCCAGGGAGGGGCCAATAACCAGAGTAGCTGTGACATATTACATAAAATGTCTTCTTTCCAACAAAATGTATGAGACATACATACATAGAGGAAAGAATGGCCTGTACAATGAGTAAAAAACAATTAGGTGACCGAAAATACCTATGAAAGTGACTAGATGTCATATATCTATAAAAGAGAAAAGACTTCAAAATAGCCATTGTGAATGTGTTCACAAAACTAAAGGAAACCATGCTTAAGGATGTAAAGGATGGCAGTATTATATCAAATAATGAAATAACAATTTATAAAAGAAAGGACCAAATGGAAATTCTGGAGGTGAAAATTCAATAACCAAAATCAGAAATTCATTAGAAAGACTCAACAGTAGAATGGAACCAAAAGAAAGAATCAGAAAATGAGAGAGACAAGAAGGCGGGTCACCTGTGAGGTTGGTAAAGTTTAACTTAGAAAGGTACAGTTTTTGATGAGGTCTAGTGACGAGAAATCTTACCCGGGCATTTATAAAACTTTAGCTTTTTGACCAGTTACACAACAAAAGGCGACATTATGTGGCTTTCACTAGTTCCACAGCAATAACTGAACTGTGGTTTGTAAAGCTGTGCCTAAGCCTTTGAGGTATCATTCAAGATCTGGGTCAATATAGCCCTTGCAATGTGGTCACATCAGCTAGCTAAGTGAAAGTTCTCTCAGGACCAGATCTGACTGCCAAACTTAGCCTTCCCCTGGAGGTTTATTTCAACTAGCTTCTTTGAGAGAATGAGAAATACTAGCTAAGCTTTCAATTTTAATGAGATCCTAATAGCCCATTCTGGTTTTTATTTCATTTGTCATAGCAAAATCTTGGCATGTATTTTGTATTTCATTTGTTTGTGATTATTTACTACTCAGAAGTTCTTATGAAAGCCTATACACGGTGAGGCGATGTAGTTTTTCTGGGAAACATAACAGAGAATTGGTTTTAGCTCATCCACAAGCCATTGAGAAGCTATGATAGAACAAACTTCAATTGCCAGAGATAGTTAATAGAAGATCCTATACTGGAAATGGCAACCATCAAGCATGAAGGTGCGTGGTCAAGTCCTGTAACTCTCTTAACTTCCTGGTATGCTCTGGATAAGCTATAGCAAGGATTAAAATGAGAAGAAAAGTATTTCCAATCCATCCTTTACATATAGGATGGTAGATAACAAAGCATGGCTGGTTAACAGTAACATAGAATAGCTCTTCCCTCAACAATCACCCTACTATATTTCACAGAGGTTAATTTCATAGGAGGCAGTAGTGTTAGCTAACACTGTGATCCATCTCCCTTTTGGGTTTCAGATATTCTGGGACTAGGTGAGCTAAACCTTCCACCTTCCTCCTGTGGACCAGGAAGAATTTAGGTGATGGTTCTAGAAAAGCAGTTTTCTATTCATATGCAATCCCACTGCATATAATAAAATCCCATACCTCCGGTACCTGTGCCCTTTGTAAAGTAACTCTGCATCTCCTCCCTCAAGACCTGGCGTCTATTTCTCCACCTGTGAATCGGGACTGGCCTTGTGACCTGCTCTGCCCGGCAGAGGACAGTGGGAGTAACTTGCCAGAGAGGGCAGTTCTGAGCTCAGGTTCCAAGAGCCTTGGGAGCTTCTCCTGTCCCAGAGCAGGTCATCGCCCTGTGAACAAGCTCAACTGACTTGATGGTGGGTGGGAGACTCTGAGCAGAGTCTAGCAGTCTTAGCTGAGACCCTCTTAGATCAGTGAGGCCCCAGCTGACCCAGCAGCTCACTGCACGCATGAGCCCAGCAGAGACCAGAAGAATCATACGCTTCCAACCAGCCTAAATGACCTGCCTATGAGTTGTGACCCATACCTAGATGGCCCCAGACTTAACCACAGTTCAACTTGAGATTTTTCATCTTTATAATGGTGTGAAAGCCATTGTAAAAAACCCCAAACTTCAAATTTTGAATTTTAATCTTTTCCTGGGCTAGCAATATTCCATGTGATACTGCCTCATGGTGCTGGGCAGATGCCTCACAATCACAAGGGTGAACAAACAGCCTACACGCTGACAAAGCCAGTCTGTTCCCAGACAACCATGCTGTTTTCCACTTTCAATACAGTATTTAAAGGGAGGGGGGTGCTTCCCTGGCGGCTCAGACAGAACAGAATCTGCCTGCAACCCAGGAGACCTGGATTCAATCCCTGGATCGGGAACATCCTGTGAAGAAGGGAATGGCTACCCACTCCAGTATTCTTGCCTGGAGAATTCCATGAACAAAGAAATCTGGCGGGCTACAGTTCATGGGGTCTCAAAGAGTCGGACACAACTGAATGAATTATCACATACACATACGTTCAAAAAATTACATGAGATATTCAACACTTCATTACAAAATAGTTCTGCGTTAGATGATTTTGCCCAACTGCAGGCTCATGTGCATATTTACAGTGGGTGAAGCTTAGCAATGCAGTTTTGGGTAGGTTAAGTGCATTAAAGGCACCTTTGACATGATAATTTCAGCTTAGGATGGGCTTATACCCATCATAAGTCAAAGAAGATCTGTAAATAGTGGTTGCACTCAGCTACAACTGTGGAGCAGGTTGTAACACAGGAAGAGTGGGTTCATACCGTTAGTGGGGATCAAAGCTGGGAGGTGGGTAAGTGCATCCGCAGCCAGGAAGCACAGGCCATGCAGCGGGCATGGGGACCTAGCCTTGGGGCTGAGGGCTCTGGCCAGGTGCAGGGAAGGGCAGCATTGGGAGCACTTTCCTTCCAACCAGGTGGACTTGGAGGACCTGATGGCCTCTCCAAGGTGCACAAACCCAGCCCTTGTGTTGGTCTGTAATGCCTGGGAGATAAGAGTACTTGGCACAGGAAACGGGAGGATTTGGACTGGGGTCCCCAGAGGGGAGTGGGCAGGCTTTGCACATGTTCCAGAGGCAGCCAACTCACACTTGACACCCTGGCCACAGATGCAGGTCGGGTCCAAACCCTGGGAAGAGTCTAGGGAATGTCTTCACTAAGCGAAAGCGGCAGGGAAACGGAGACACCGCTGGCCACTCACTCGGGGACACTTTTCCAGCAGTTAGTGAAATGGAAATGTGCTACTAACAATCAGCGGGATCAAAAGAGAGGTCTGCCCTTCGCAGGTGCTCTTCTGAAGTGCCATCTGTTGCCACTGGCCTCTCTTCTCAGGGGCCCAGTGTTCCACCAAAAAAGATGCCAAAAAAGAATTGGAATGGGGTTGAACTTGCACTGTGTTTATGATTTAACGCGAGCAGCAGGCCGGGTCAGTCAGGAGTTACAGGAAGAAGTGGGGAACACATATAGCCCTGACGAGCAGGTGGAAAGACCTCCCCACTGCCACCAGGTCCCTCCCTTGTCCCTGGCTGGTAGCTGGTGGGGCTGGGTGCACGGAGGGTGTGGTTAGTCAACCTTCCCTGGGTCCCAGCCTCGGTGTCCCAGCCCTCCAAATCACCTGGTGGACAGCCAGCCCCAGAGGGCTGCTCTCCACCATAACGTGACCCCACACCCAGACACCAGTAACCCCAAATCAGCCCCAGGTCCTGGATGCCCACCCACCCACTGGGCAGAGTCAGACACCCTGGATTTGAATCCTGGCCCTGCCAGGCGTTAGCTGAATGACACTGGGCAAGATAGTCCTCTGTCTTCCTCACCTGTCCCGTAGACATGAACATGGCGCTCCCTTCGCTTGCAGGGGCTGAGGTGAGGCGTGAATGGGGCAGCTGAGGACACAAGCTCCGCACAGGGCCAGACACAGAGGAGAGTGAGTGCAGATGGCATTTTTAGCTCCTATTTACCAAGGACCCACTGAGGGCCAGAGTCAGGGACATAGCAGATGTGGTTCCTGCTCCTGAAGGACTCCCCTGAACGAATGAATGAAAGATTTACAGAGCAGCTGATTTACAAAACGCCATCCCCGTCCTTCGAGTGCCAAGGGAGCCATTCTGTAAATCTAAGCTGGTGCTCTACAGCAAGAGAAGCCACTGCAACAGGAAGTTCTCAGATGGCAACTAGAGAGTAGGCCCGGCTCGGCTGCAAGGCAACGAAGATCCAGCCAAAAATAAATAAATTAAATGAAAAAAGAAGCCCCAGATAAGGCCAGGACTGTCACTCTGTGGACCATGATTCAAGTGGCAAGTGTTTCTCAAATTCAGGTCATAGGAGAATCACCCAAGGTAACCTTTTAAACAGGTTGAGATATAATTCACACACTATACAGCTTACCCATTTAGAGCATACACTTAAGGGGTTTTGTTGTATTCACAGTGCCATGCAACCAACACATGACTTTAGAACATTGCATCACAGAAAAAGAACCCCTGTATCCATTAACAATCCAGTAAACTAGAATCCTCATTTCTCCCCAGTCTCTCCCCAGCTTTAGGGAATCATTAATCTGCTTTCTGTCTCTATAGGTTTTCCTCTTCTGGGCATTTCACGTAAACAGAATCATATGTATGTCCTTTGTGTCTGTTTTTTTATGCTTAGCATAATGTTTTCAAAGGTCAACTACGTTGTAGCATGTATCAGTACTTCATTTCCTTTTGTTACCAAATATAGTCTATTGTATGGGTATACCACATTTTATTTATTCCTTCAAGGGGCTTCCCCAACAGCTCAGTGTTAAAGAATCTGCCCATAGTGTAGGAGACATGGGTTCAATCCCTAGGTTGGGAAGATCCCCTGTAGTAGGAAATGGCAACCCATTCCAGTATTATTGCCTAAAAATTCCCATGGATAGAGGAGCCTGGCAGGCTACAGTCAATAGGGTTGCAAAGAGTCAGACACAACTGACTGACTGATACACATTTATCCCTTCATCAGTTGATGAACATTTGTGTTGTTTCTGCGTTTGTCTATTGTGTATAATGCTGCTATGAATACCCATGCACAAATTTTTAAGTGAATGTGTGTTTTCATTTCTTTGGAGTTTATACTTAGCAGGGGAACTGCTAGGTCATATGGTAATTCTACAGTTAACATTTTTGAAACATTCAGGCTGTTTTTCAAGCTGGCCGCACATTTCACATTCCTACCAGCAATGGATGAGGGTTTCAATTTTTCCACATCTTTAACAATACTTGCTGTCATCTGTCTTTTATATTATAGCCATCCTAGAATCTCATTGATTTTCATTTCTCTGATTGCTACCTGGGGAGCTTTAAAAAAAAAAACACACACTGATTTCCTATCTATACCCTGAGGATCCTGGTGGGCTACAGTCCACGGGGTCACAAAGAGTCAGACACGACAGCACTATACTTTCTATCTATACCCTGACCAATTAAATCAGAATATCTGATTATGGGGCCCAGGAAATTAGTATTTGTTTCAAAATCCCTAGGGTGTCTCATGAGGTTCATGCTTAAAAATCTGTTAGGTCTCGTATTAGTTAAGGTTCCCCAGAAATACATAACCAATAGGCGATATAGAGATAGAGACGGAGACAAGAGGTAGAGATAGATAATAGATCTATGTGTGTTCTAAGTCACTTCAGTCGCGTTCACCTCTTTGCTATCCTATGGACCATAGCCTGTTAGGCTCCTCTGTCCATGGGATTCTCTAGGCAAGAATACTGGAGTGGGTTGCCATGTCCTTCTCCAGGGGATCTTCTCAACCCAGGAACTGAATCCGTGTCTCTTACCACTCCTGCATTGACAGCCGTGTTCTTTACCACTAGCGCCACCTGGGAAGATAGATGCCTATTTATCTATCTATTTATCTATCTGAGAGATTTATTTTAAAGGATTGACTCCCATGATTGCAGAGTCTTGCCAAATCCAACATCTACAGGGTAGACCAGCAGGCTGGAGGCCCAGAGAAGCATTGCAGTTCTAGCTCAAAGGCAGTTTGTTGAAAGAATTTTTTTTGTTTGTTTGGAGAGAACAGGCTTTTTCTATTAAAGGGCTTCAACTGATTAGATGAGGCATGCCATTATTATGGAGGATAATCTGCTTTACTCAAAGTCTCCCAGTATAACTATTAATGTCATCCAAAATAAATACCTTCACAGAAACATCTAAGAATAATGTGTAATCAAACATCTCAATACTGTGGCCTGGCCCAGTTGGCACATAAAATTAACCATCACAGGTTTGTTATTCATTATTCAGAAACATTGAATAACCACCTATTATGAACTGCCCTACACACTGGGGACATGGAAATGAAGACATGGTCTCTGCCCTCAGAAAGGTCACAGTGTAAAACAAGGACATTCACATGCCTTCCTCATAGGAAGAATAGGAAGCTTAAGTGGAAAAATGCTAAGCATTGCAACCAGCATCAAGCCTGGCAGCAGTGGGTGCCCAGGACAGTGTCTAAACATTAGAACCCAAAGAGCAACAGTTCTAAGTAGTATTTTTCCAGATGATAAGAACAGTCTTATTTTCAGAGCAATTTCACACACTAAGCCACTTCCAGAGCTGTCCCCTGATACAATATAAGAAGCCCTCACCCGAGAGAGATTTACTGCTATAAAAATATTGCCCTGTTGGCCAGGAAGCCACAGTGCCTGCTGCGCCCAACGGTGGCCCGCTGCCCACAGCCACACACACCAATCTAAGCAGGATTATTAAAGCATAAATCCCCATCTCTTGTCTCCCTCTCATTGGGCAGAAGTATCACCATGTTCATTAGCGGGAAATGTGAGGTTATATAATCTAATTTTTATAACTCTCCAAGGATAGTATGGGTCATACATTAGGCTGAGATTTCAACCTTTAAAGATAAGGGGAATGTCATTTTTATTAAAAAGGACCACAAAGCATAAGAAGAATTATTACCCCAAATACACAAAAAATAGCCTAGGATCCATAGAAAAGCATGTTTCTAATTCTAATACTCAGTCTCTGAAGCAGGAGTGCAAATTATGCAGCTCAAGGGCATTGCCAGAACTGTTCAGATGCACCAGGGCCTGGCACACAGGCTGAAGAGGGTGTCGGGCCCGGACTCCTGATGCCTGGACGGCGGGAGTCTTGCCCAGGTTCCATCTGCATTCCCTGCTTGAGCGTGTGGGGCTTTGAAAGGAAGTGGAGCCTGGAAAGCGCAGGTCCCATGGCTAACACTAGCATCCCCCATTCTGGAGAACGTGGGCGGGCACCAAGGAACATGCATTATAAGAAGCCTATGTGGTCCATGAGAAGAGGACAAACCAAGATGTCCACTCCAGATCTACAAATGCCAGTGCTGGCCATTCCTTCCTGCCCTGGTGGCCCCGCTCAGGCCTCTGCAAGCTGCTGGGGCAGTGGGCTATGCTCCCAGGATGAAAGTGCTCTGGAGTCAGAAGTGACCCCATAGACATGGACTCAGAGGCATCAACAAAAGTCACCAGCGTTTAGTTCTGTCTGTTCGTATGTTCAAGGATCTCATGATAGATTTAATTAACTGTGTACAGAAGTGCAAACCCATTGGTGGTCAGCACGTTCTCAAATTTTACAGTTTCAAGAGATTCAAGAAAACACTTAAGATTCAAAAGCTTTGACATCACATAGAATACAAATCATTGATTTCCCTGGTAGTCCCATGGATCTGCCATACTAGCTGCATGTCCCACCAGGCTCAGGAGGTAAGACCTCAAACCTGGACTGCTTCCTTCTTTGACTTTTCCTGTCCCCACCCCACAGCTCTGCAGGCATGGATGGGGAACCCATTGATTCAAGTCTTTCTGTTTCCCCACCACTCCATTGCCCCAGTCTCTCCTCGGTCCCCTGCCTATCCATCTTTGAAACTGTCCCACTCAGTGAGTTAAATCATTTCCTAAATGGTCCTCACTGTCTGCCCTTTCCACCCTCTCATTTTCCTGAAGCTCTGCCTATGGATGAGACTGTTGGGTGCTTACGGCTTGCCTTGTTGGCCAGTTGATAAGATGTTGAGTGCAGCCACCCAGCAACCAGAACTGTGCTCAAGGTAATCATGCTGGTCCCAGTCCTCCTGCACTGGTTGACTCCATCAGAATCCTTTACAACTGCATACATGGGAAGTGAGAAAACAAGCTAAGTTCCTTAAAATTTGCTTTCCCATATTTCCAATTATGCTGGAGACACATCCTGTCTACTCTGTAGCTCAAGGAGAAGTTCACATTCCAACAAGGAGATGTGATGGAAGTCTGAGGACAGTAAGGCCCGTATAAGATTCCTTCACTCTCATAACCCAGGTTGATCAGGCAGGAAGTCCTACCTCAGCTAATCTGCATCTTTCTTGTTGCCATTTAAGCCAATTTCCTGGGCAGCATGATGCACTTTTCAACAAGGACACATGGGTGGCAATTAACTTTGAGAGTGGTTATTACGGGCAGGCTTAGCAGATGACAGCCTTTTAAGTTTTCAGAAGTGTATGTGTCTTTATTCCATGCCATATGGACTTCCTGCTCTGTTGCTCTGCATATTTAAAACCCTGTCTTCTAGCTTATCTATTTGAAATACATTTAATCCATTGGAACGGTCAGGACATCAAGTAAAACCATATATGCAGCTTCTGATCAATACCCCACCAAGGTAAGTGCTTAAGTCAAGACGACTTACCCATCAACCCAACCGAGGCTCTCTCAGAAATGTTCCAGAACTTCACTTCTCCCCCAAACCCAAAACTCCAGAAATTTCTGATGAAACACAGAGACAGATATTTATAACTAGGTTATCCTAACTTCAAGGTATATTTCCTTAGAAGATCAAGTGCTATTTTGCAAGTGTTTATTATCAGGTTATAGTAACTTTGAAAGTATGCTTCCATAGAGCACCCTGTGTAATTTTAAATAATAAACTTTTATGTACAATTTTTAAAGTCATTCAAAGGGAATATTGTAGCTAGGATTTTGGTAGCTCCTTTCCCATAAAAAGATCTAGACCCTGAACCCAGACTCTGTGGAAATAAATATTAATGGAGATTTTGGTGCTGAGCTAAACTTCATGTTATCTTTTAAAACTATTCAGAGTGAAACCAAACATTGCAAAAAAAATTTCTCCATGCTTCAACAAAGCGCTGGTTGAAGACTGAAGCTTTAATTAGAAAAGTCTCCTTCACCCCTCATTTTGTACAGGAGACATGTTTTCTGCCCTGGAGGTCTGCTTTGGAATGGTATTAATTTTTCATAATATGTGCTTAAGGAATTTTGTCTCTTCCTATCAGCCTCTGCTTCTCTTAAGTGCTGGGTATGAGGAGAATACTCAAGGTTTGAAATACTCCCTGAGTCAAGTGTGTGCTCGGTCGTACAGTCGTGTCCAACCCTTTGTGACCCCATGAACTGTAACCCACCATGCTCCTCTGTCCATGGGATTTCCCAGGCAAGAATACTGGAGTGGAGTGTCATTTCCTTCTCCACAGGATCTTCCTGACCTAGGGATCAAACCTATGTCTCTTGCATTGGCAGGCAGATTCTTTACCACTAGCGTTTGATGCAGGAGGGACAGACAGCTCTTTGCTGGACTGTAACAAATCTGTGCTTATGATTTAAAACAAGGGAAGTTCTCATTATTTCAAAGCAAGTTTTGGGGGTTCACCAAGGCAGGTTTTTTATTTCTAGACGTCAGACTCATTAGACCGTCAGGACAAGGTTTTCTCCTACAAAGGCTGGAGCCCCTACAGGGAAGATGGCTTTATTGTGATCCAGAGTAAGGGAAGATTTTTGTAGGGTCAGGGTAAAATGACAGGGTGTTCTGGTGACAGGGTGGGGTTGGGAATGGCTTTTGGACCTCTGTCTGGGACTTGTGGGTCATGGAATGCCTCTGGAATGAAAAGCCAAAAACACAACTTCAGTTTCCATGAGTGACTGACCTGTTCCTCCCAATGGTTTCTTGGAACAAAATGCCAATGGAAGAGTGGCAGAAGGAAAATCAGTTCTGGACAGGAAATCAGAGGGACTCTCAAAGGGGATGGGAGAAAGAACAGAAAGTATTTTTCATCCAGTTACAATTGTTAAAACAAACATCCTGAGTGTTATAAATAATCAAAAGAGTCATTAGTCTCTTTGGAGACACCATTGTCAAGTTTCAGATCTGAACAAATCAACTTGGTCTTTGTCAGTTCAATAGATATGTGTTTAATTTTAGTGACAATTTTTTAAAAGATATGAGTATTATATGGATTTTTTTCTAGTCTTCAATACTTTTTCTCCCTCTCAGATGAACAGGAAATCAGAAGACACTGAAATAAAAAATTCACTTCCAAACCCCTCAAAAAACTAAGTGCACTTTTGTGTAAAAATTCTAATAGCTAAGTCTATCTGTTAATACAGATAGAAAAATATTAAAATCAAAATCACTTTATACTAAAATATCCCATTATACCCTCTCAGCCTCCACCCCCTTTCACTTTACTTTATTGTCTTTATTATAATAAGCACAAGAAGAAATAAGATGCAAAAGCAAGAAATCCTGGCTCCAGAGAGGCAATTGCATTTCCAAGCACAAGAATTGATCATCTAGTCTTCCTCTTCATGCTGTTCAAACTCATATTGGTCTTTCTAATTTTAACACCAAAAGTCAGCCTAGAAAGAATGATTTTGTGCATATTTTCACAATATGTTAACAATTCCAACTGCAAGGAGTCAACCAGTTACAACATACATCATAATCATCGAGACTGCAGTAAGAAGAGATAATTATGAATGGAAAAAATATATATTATTTGTGTCTAATAGTAGCTCCGGATGATGAGACAAGGGCCTTGCTCATGAGAACACATGTTTGGTAATTGAGATCTCATTCTGAAGATTAATTGTTCAGTGACAGCTGTCTGAGACATATTCCCTTGTCACTGACAGAAAATGGCTCCTCTGTGTCTGTCCTTCTGGAGTCCTCAGCTTTGGGCTGACAGTCGAGCAAAACCATTGAGGGCCCAGGGTCACGGTTTTGAAGGGGCCTTTGGTTAAGGATCTGCCTCAAATCAATATTCCTTCCCACCAGATTCTTAGGACCAGAGCCCCCCAAAGGATGCCCTGTGTTCTAAAGTTGGTGGACAAGCTCATTTTAGGTGAGACAGATGTAGACTTCATTTTAATCTCTATGGAGTTACTTTACTGGGTATTATTGAAAGTACAATTAGTGCACCCAAATGTTCCAATAATTTTAGAGGTAGGATTACTTAGAATGAGGCAAAATAATACAAGCCAGTATGTTTGAAGTGAAAGTGTTAGTTTCTCAGTTGTGTCTGGTTCTTTATGACCTCATGGACTGTTGTAGCCCGCCAGGCTCCTCTGTCCATGGGGTTTTTCAGGCAAGAATACTGAAGTGTGTAGCCATTTCTTTCTCCAGGGGATCTTCCCAACCCAATGTGTGTTCAATAGCTCAGTTGTGTCTGACTCTACTACCCCATGAACTGCAGCCTGCCAGGCTCCACTGTCCATGGAAATTTCCTGGCAAGAATACTGAAGTGACTGCTATCCCAACCCAGTATGTTTGTACAAGTTAGCTGCTCAGTCATGTCTGATTCTTTGTAATCCATTGGACTTTAGCTCGTCAGGCTCCTCTGTCCATAGGATTCTCCAGGCAAGAATACTGGAGTAGGTTGCTATGCCCTCCTCCAGGGGAATCTTCCTGACCCAGGAATCGAACCCACATCTCCTGTGTCTCCTGCATTGCAGGTGGATTCTTTACCTGCTGAGCCATCAGGAAAACCCTCAGTATGTTTAGGTAAATGTAAATAACAATAAGTCAATCATAGGACTGGTATGCTTCCCTGGCGACTCAGTTGTAAAGAATCCACCTGTAATGCAGGAGATGTGGATTTAATCCCTGGGTCAGGAAGATCTCCTGAAGGAGGAAATGGCAACCCACTCCAGTATTCTTGCCTGGGAAATCCCATGGACAAAGAAACCTGGCAGGTTACATTCCATGGGGTTGCAAAAGAGTTGGACAAGACTGAGTGACTAAACAACAGCTACATTACTCAGATATGGCAGGAGACGTGAAGACAGTTGGAGAACGACTGAGGTTTGGAAACCACTGCTGTGAAACTTTGTCTCTGCCCAGACAGATAAGACAGAAGTTCTGACTCCTCTTCCTGGGAAAGAAGGCTGGGATGTTGGAGGGTATTTAGATTGCATGTGTCCAACACTCACACTGAATTCAGATACATCAGTGTTCTCTAGTGGGCTTAAAAACACCACCAATTAGCATTCCCAGGACTGTCAACACATTGTCCTCAAAATTACAATCCAGACTTCGATTTTGGCATCAAAATGGGAACAGCAGAAGCAAAACAATGTGTGCCTCTTTGGATTCTATGCCTTTAAGTCTCCCAAGCCCTGCTTCCAGGAATCTTACCCACCCAGAGCCAGAGACTCAGAGACCCAGAGCCAGAGCCAGTTATGGAAATGCTGAGACCTGCAGCAGCAGCAGCAATGCCTGAGCTGTGCAGGGGCGGCCCCGCTCTAGATCCTTAACCGGAAGTACCTCATCCCAGCCTCCAGCACTCCTGGGACAGGATCATTAGTCCCGTTCTATGATCTTCATTATTCATTTGGCTGCATTGGGTCTTAGTTGTGGCATGTGGGATCCTTTGCTGTTGGGGTCAGTCCTCTCTCTAACTGTGGCCTGCTGGCTCAGTAGTTATGGGGTCAGGGCTTAGTTGCTCCACGATATAAAGGATCTTAGTTCCCCGACTAGGGATACACATGTCCCCTGCATTGGAAGGCAGATTCTTAGCCAGTGGACCGCAAAGGAAGCCCTAGTCCCATTTTAAAGATGCAGAAGCTGAGGCATAGAAAGTTTACCCCTTGTACATGGAAGAACCTAGATGCGAACCCAGATCCAGAACCTTCGCTGATAACCATCACAAGTGTTATAAACACCTCAAACTTCCGGTCACTCCATGCTTCCCCCTCATAAAGTGGCCTGAAATGTGAAAATCACAGTGAGGCCCAAGTCCAAACCTCCTGAGCCAGGCAAGAATGTGGAGGTTGTTGAAGCATCACGTATTTAAATAATTATCTGTCCCATTTTCTGAAGGCTGTGTCCTTGACTGATCAGCCATTTTCAAGAAAAGAATGGAGGTGCTGTCAATAAAGGGTGATGCTTACAAGAAAGTGTAGGTAATTGTTTTCTTTCTTTTTATTTAAATTTCTGGTAAGTAAGAAATTTAATATTGTGGTAGCATGATAGAAAAATGTCTGACCACTGTCTCAACTTTATCAGGAAAATGAAACTAACTCCTTTAGTCATCCTTTTCTTTCTTTTATTAAAAAAAAAAAAAAAAAAACAACTTGATCTTCTCTCCCAGACTCCATCACTTCAGGATCGGATATGCCTTTTGAGAAAACATGATTGAAGAGCATCTGCACCTCATTTCTCAGCTTTCCTTGGCTTTTCCCAAAGAGAGCGCCTGTTAGGAGGCACAGAGGTGATTTTTCAACTCTGCTGTCAAATTGCCTATGAAAACGACTCTTCTTCTCAAGGTCAAATTAGTCTTTGAAGAATATTTGGGATCACTGAAGGAAAATTATTCTTAGGCATCCTAATGATAGGTAATAAAAAGAGAACTCCATTCCCCTTTTAGAGTTATGAGAATGAATCAAATGCTAAAATTAGGTAATAAGAAAAATATGCACTGTGTGGAGAGACACACAGTATTTGAAGTGGGTAGGGAGCAGGCTAGGAGTTAGTTCTACTGTGGCACTGATGCTGGTCAATGCCAAGTTTATGACATGTACCTGGGAAGCTGCTAGACCAAAGCTCTGGGTGTATTTGCAAGTTACAATAAACTTGTTACCTTAGGTTGCAAGAAACCAATGTGCTTACCAGGGGAACAAGACAAAAAGCCATCTAGAAGCTCTTATCTCCTTCCCCTGTGTGAACAAAGGCATGAAAGGAAAACTTAAAAAAAAAAAAGTCGAACTGTTTGTGTAGTTAAAACAAACAGCCTAGGAGAGAACTCCCTAAAGCCAATCAGTCAAGATTCACCTAGGTTTTGACATTGGAATTCTCTCCCATTTTCTTCTTTCTTTTCTTCCATTATCTCTATGTCAGATCAGCACCAGCCAATGGCAAAACCAGACCTACCACCCACACTTGGAGCCTGGGTTTTGTGGGGCAATCAGATGACTGGGCTTCAGTGAGGGGCACAGCCAAGTTCATGGCCCCCAATGCTTCTTATCAGGGCAGCTGACTGACACCCTATAGACCATTGAAAGCCCATTCCCAGGAGAAGGAAATGGCAACCCACTCCAGTATTCTTGTCTGGAAAATCCCATGGACAGAGAAGTCTGGGGGGCTACAGTCCATGGGGTCACAAAGAGTCAGACAGGACTTAGCAACTAAATAGCAACAACAACAAATTGAGTCTTATGATGCCTTGTGGCAGAATGATTGTCACTAATATATCTCTTTATGAATAAGTGTAGAGAAAATCATAGGAAGAAGGGAGAAAATGTGGCAGAATTCTGTACATTAAGATGCTTTTTAAAATCCAAAGTTAGAGATTTCTTTTTATACTGAATTCCTGAAAATGTGACCCCCACCTTGTGAGCCCAATCTGACAAAGAAATAAAAGTATGGGAAGAAAAAAACAAAAGAAAAGTCCATTCCCCAAATTCCCTGACATCTGAATGGTTAGGACTCCGCACTTTCACTGCTGAGGATCCAGGTTCAATCCCTGGTTGGGGAACTAAGATCCCTACATCCACTGACATCTGCATTCTCAAGAATTCATGAATTAAGGACATTTGTGGAGTCCACACAAGCCCATTGTCTACACTGCCTTTCTCATGGCCAGCACCAAAGAGTCGACCAAAGCCATCCATCCAGTTCAGTAATAACTGACATTACCCAAGCTTTTACTGTGTGCCAGACACTGTGCTACCAACTTTACTGAATTATGATTTTTCTTTTCTTTACAACAATGAAAACTCTCATTTTGTAGGTAAAGAAACCAAGGAAGAGAGAAGTTACCTTGCTATGAGGAATATGACTGGACCTGGCCTGAGACTCTGGCAGGGTAATAAAGCCCAGAGCACACACTGTCAATCCTGGTTAGTTCAAATCCCCCTGAAGGTGGGCTCCTGAGCATGATTCTGATGCCCACTGCTGAGCTATACAAACCCTTCAGGAGGGACCCACCACAACGGCAGAGTTGCCTTGCAAAACACATTTTTCTATTCACAAACTCCATGCAGATATGAGCGCCTCCCATGATCCAGACCCTGCTCTGGATACTCATGATAAAGCTTGGTTAAAAAAAAAAGGTCCATCAAGCCAAGCAGCTTCTGTTCTAGTGAAGGGTGAGAGACAGACCAATGAGCAAAGAATACGGCCAGCGGTTAGCGATAAAGAAGAATGAAGTCCAGTGGGGAGTGGTGGTGTTTCATACCAAGTGGTCAGGAAGGTCCTCTTCGATGAGGAGACACTGAGTATAGACTGGAAGGAAGTGAGGGAGGAAGTTACACAGATAACTGAGACTGGAGTGTTCCAAAGAGCGGGAACAGTGAGCGTCAAGCCTCTGAGCGGCAGTGTGCTTGGAGGAGCCTCACGGAAGGACAGAACGGCTGGGGTTAGAGAAGGCGGGACAGTGGGACTCTGTGACCACTCACTCACTGAAACACATACTGAGCACCTCCGGTGAGTTATGAGGCCAAGGGAGGAACAAGGAGCAATCCAGCCTTGAAGGAGGAAATACACCCATTCGTGACTCAGGACACAGAATCCTGGAAGGTTTACTGGGGGGAACAAGAGAGAATAGTGCAAAATGAGCTGAAGGAGAACACAAAGGAGTCAGGAGAGATTCCTGTGGTCTGCGAGCATCTGAGAAGGTATAGGAGGGAGTGGAAATGTTCTTTGATCTTGAAAGGTGGCAGGATTCCTATAGGCTGAGAATAAAAGGGGACCAGGTTTATTCAACACAAGCACAGTGCCTGACACATAGAAGATACTCCATGAACTGAATAAATTAATCAACAAACAGGGAAGTGATGGGAGATAAAATTGGAAGGCTAATTGGGGTCATCCTTTCAAAAGAGCTGAAAGCCACCCTACCACATTCCATAGAGAATTAGGGCTTTTCTGTTCATTTTAGCTTTAAGAACAATTATTAATGTACTTTTAAGATTGCCGTCTTATTTTTCTTTCCACAGGCAAACATCTTGAATATATTGTCTAGGGTGCTAAAAAGGTATCAGCACATGAGTTTAAAGTTTTACTTTCAGTGGCTTTGGTCCAACTGTCATTAACAAGACCAGTCTATAAAAACTTGTGATGAAGTTGTATGTTTCATAAAGAGATGGAAGGCCAGGCAGTGCCCAGATCTTGTGAAGGAGAAACTCAAAAATTCACAGATAATTGCTTCAGTAACTCCAGATTCTTGTTAATGTTAGAGTTGCATGCCACTGTAGATTTAAAGTGCCGATGGGCCTGTTTCTTGGGAAATGGCAGCAGTATTTTACCGCAATCCCTTATTGCAGCAAAGCATTTGAAGGAGACTAGTAAATTACATCACACTGGTTGGGGGAAAACCTTTGTTTTATTGTGGACAAAATCTCAAGCTAGGTAGCTGTTCTATTTTCCCCTCCAGAATTAGGGCAGCATGTAAACTTCAGAAATGGATCATCCGCATCCAATTGTCAGGAGAATTGGTTTTGATGTGAAATTGCAATTTGGACTGAAGACCAATATCTTATATGCCATATTAAATAAAACATCACATAAAGCTTAGAAGCAGTAGGAGAGAGAGAGAAAAAAAGGTTTGAAAAAATTTAGCAGAGTCATAGATGCCAGTTAAACTTGAGGCAGAAGTTCTCTTCCCAAGACAGTGTACAATGGCCTACTGCTTCTAGGACAATGCAAAAACAACACAAGCAACTGAGCCACCATAGAGCTCAGAACCGTTATAGGAAAAAAGCGATTTGTTTATATGATCAGTAGAACTCTCCAAAAGCAGCAGCTGCGCTACAAGAGATAATTCACAATCAACCATCACTTGGCACTGTTGTTGAATTTATTAAAAATTAAAATAAAAATCAACTCCTCCTTTTGTCAACTTCTGAGCAAACAAGGCCAAGGTTCAGCATTTCAAGTTGAAATGAGGGATGATGATGTTTCCTCAGAGAGAGGAAAGTAGAGGGTACAGAACACCAACTCTCAACTTTATTCTTTCATTCCCCACTAGCTCACTGCCCCTCCTGCTCTTCCTGGCAGTGTAAATGCACACCATACCAAAGGCTTTGGCGTGGGGTTGGATGCAAGTGAGGTGAGAAGGTTTTCTAGCCTCTAATTTCTACACACTCTTTCATCTTAGCAGCCAATAAAGGAGAAGGTACTTCTTTCACTGCATTCTGCTCTCACTTACCGGGCTTCCTTGGTGGCTCAGTGGTAAAGAATCTGCCTGCCAATGCAGGAGACTCAGGTTTGGGTTGGGAAGATCCCCTGGAGAAGGAAATGACAACCCACTCCAGCACTCCTGCCTGAAAAATCCCATGGACAGAGAAGCCAGGCAGGCTGTGTTCCATGGGGTGACAAAAGAGTCGGCTATGACTTGCCGACTAAACAACAAGAAGCTCCAATTTCCACCAATGGCAAGAGGGCACTTAGAAGAAAAGATCTCAAACCCAAAAGAAAGTTCAGCCTGCCTGGGAAAGATGAAGTGGCTCCTGTTTCTTTTTTAAAAAAACACACAAAAGCCAATAAATGAGCACCTTCCTGTACCTCCTTGGAGCAACGACTCAAGCCCCAAACCCAAGAGAGACAAGTTTGATGAATTTTCAGGAGATTAGGGCAGGGACTGCTGTGATCGATTCCCCAGAACCGCGCATCTTTAAGATGGAGAATAGGCGTGTTTCCTGTGCTCTGATGAGGACTTCATCTTCTCTAGTCCGGGAAGAGGAAGAAAAGCCTGACTGATTTTTCTGATGACGGCATTATTAAAACTTCCTGTCTCTCATCATTCCATTCCTTTCTCATTGTCTAGTGACCTTTTTTATTGGATGGTGAAGACAGAGCCTTGTTGCCCGAAACTTATGATCCATTGCCTCGATTTAGTATTCTATTTACTCAAAAACATATCTATTGCCCAGAACCTCTGGCAATATGTTGGAAATACAGATGGGAAAAATATGACTCTTATCGGCTCAAGCGCTTGGCTTAAAAAATAGCCCAAAGTATTATCTAGCAGAAAATATCAGACAATGCATGCAATGTGTTGCATCCCAAGCAAAAAGGTCAAAAAAGTGGGAAGGTGGCCAGGTATGAGGCTGCTGGGTTTTTCAAGGACTTTGGTAAGGTCCAAATCATTGGGTACCAAATTGAAGTTTCAAATTTGCTAAAAAATATGGGTAAATCTTTATGTCCTAATTCTTCCCTCCTCAATGTAGTTGTCCCATTTTTACATTTGCTTTGATGAATTACAGTAATGGTTCTGAATGGTACAAGAGTGCTTGCAACATATATTTATAGAAGGCTAATTTATTCATCAGATAATCTCCAGGGAAGAGGGTTTGACTGATGGTATAGGAACCTGTGTATGGGAGAAAACAGCTTTACAGCTTTTCTCCTTTCTTGTCATGGAAATAAACATGCATTTCCATTGCTGACATAGGGAGTTAGAAGTCCCAGATTGAGAAATGTAATTTAACAAGTCCAGCTCTTCATGACTGTCTGCCATGGAATCTAAAACTTGGAAATGTGTGGTTTTCTAGTTAGTTCAGTTGAACTTCTGGTGACCTCAGAGAAAAAGGCAGTGGGTCGAGATCATCATAACATCTGGGTCTGAGGAGACTGTGATCTTCAGGGGAGGCCAATGAGGAAATGAAACCAAAGACTAAAATTCCTGGAGGTCGTCAAGCCTCTGTTTAACATCAGCTCTGACAAGCGTGTCTCAAGTTCTCAAATGCCAGTTGCAGGAGGTACTACAGAAACAGAAATTCATGGCTTTTATTCCTGCCCTCCTGGTGATTATAGTGTTAGGGAAAAAAACCTACTCAGGTTTTCATTGAGGTTTTATTTTCCCCTGAATGAAAATTTGGCAATGAAGGAGGGAAGGTCTTTTCCCAAAACTCTTCCAACTCTACAAAACCTATATGTACCACATTTAAAAAATTTTGGTCAACTGTCCAAATCATGTTAGGATTTGAGAAGCAAACACCAGTTGAGAAAAAAAGAAGAAAAAAAGTCATTTTGGCAAAAATAAAAACTATTCCAGATCCAAGATCCAAAGTTCAAGAGCCAAATGAAATTTATAGGAAGAAAGAAAGAAATTAGTTCTAACTATTACGAATTTTAAAAATAGTGGCAGGGAAAAAAATGGTGTCATGAAAAGCAATCATTCCAGGGTCTGCAGCAAATAGGCACTCCATTTAGAAGACCAGGTGAGATCAGGACTGCCACTCTGACCTGGAACTCTGCATCTAGATCCGAAGCTATCCCTGAGGACACTCTGCCAGCAGGTAAGGACCCCAAATGAGAAATACCTGAGACCAGAGACCCTCCTCATCTTCCCACTGAGGCTGTAGCTAAATCTAAACCTGACAAGTCCTTCAGAGAAAAAGAGCATGTGAGCCCAGGACTTCTTCACAGAGTAGGTGCATTTAAACTGTTACATCAGAAGGTGAAGTTCAATTTCTCTGCCAGCATTGGGGCTGGTCCTGTGGCTTCTTTACCAGTGGAAGGCTCTGAAAGTGATGATGAGCAGTTTCTGAACCTAGGCTTTCAGGGGACTGGCAGCCTCAGATTCATTTCTCTTGGTATATATGTGTCTCAGAGAGACTGAGCCCCCGAATCACAAAGTCTGGTTACCCTACTGGAGCAACCATAGCAAGAGACGGTGCACAGGAAGAGGTCTTGAGGCCAGGAGGAGAGAGAGGGGCCCAGTCATTCCAGCATCCCATCAGCCTCCATACAACTCCAACCCCATTTTATTGCAGCCACCTGCAAGGCTCAAGACCAGCAAAAGAACTTCCAGTTTGAACCCACTCAACCCACAGAACTGTGAGATGTAATAAAATGGTTGTCATTTTAAACAACTAGGTTTAGGGGTTATTTGTTACACAACAAAGGAAAACTGAAACACAAGGCCATCTAAGTGTCATTTTTTTTTCATTCATTCTTATACTTGTCTATCTGACAAATACTTGCTGAGTACCTGAAGCATACGAGGCACTCTTTTAGTTGCTGGGGAATCAGCGTATGTGAAAGTCGCTCAGTCGTATCCAACTCTTTGCGACCCCATGGACTGTAGTCCATGGAATTCTCCAGGCTAGAATACTGGAGTGGGTAGCCTTTCCATTTTCCAGGGGATCTTCCAACCCAGGGATCGAACCCAGGTCTCCCACATTGTGGGCAGATTCTTTACCAGCTGAACCACAAGGGATGCCCCAAAATACTGGAGTGGGTAGCCTATGCCTTCTCCAGCAGATTTTCCTGACCCAGAAATCAAACCGGGGTTTCCTGCATTGCAGGCAGATTCTTTACCAATTGATCTATCAGGGAAATCAGCAGGAACACAATATACCTGATTTCTGCTCCCTTGGAGCCCCCAGCTCAGCATTGGAGCCCCCAGCTCAGCATCAGAGATAGCCATGGCCATCAACAAATAATTATTAATATAACCATGATGGGTGCCATAGAGCATAAAGACTAGGATGCTGTGGAAGGAGCACAAAATATCCAGCACCAAAAAATGTAAAATTCATAATATTTGGCATCTAATAAAAATTATCAGGTGTGTAAAGAACCAGGAAGAAACAACCTGTAAAGAGGAGGAAAATCAATAATAGAAACAGACCAATAAATGACACAGATGCTAGAATTAGTAGGCAAGGACATTAAGGCATTTATAACTATATTCCATGACAAGGAAAGACATGGTAGATATTTTAAAAACTCAAGTCACACTTCTAGAGGTGAAAATTACACAGAGATGGAAAATACACTGGATAGTATTAACAGCATCTAAGACAATACTAAAGAAAACTGAACTTGAAGACAAAGCAACTAAAAATGCCCAAAATAAAGCACAGAGAAGGAAAAGAAGACTAAAAAACAAACAAACAAACAAACTACAAAGCAGTGATCTGTGAGGCAACATCAATTCCTCTGGGTAAGGAGGAGGGGACAGATAAAATATTTTTAAAGTAATAGTTTTAAAAATATTTTCATCAGTTTTTTTCCCAAATTTGATGAAAACAATTAATTCACAGGCCAAACACCCTCAAAGAAACTCAAGCACAAGAAACACATACATAAACTGTACGAAGACACCTCATAATCAGGCTGTTTAAAACAAGTGGGCTTTCCTGGTGGCCTGAACAATAAAAAATCTGCCTGCAATGAGGGAGACCCGGGTTTGATCCCTGGGTTGGGAAGATCCTCTGGAGAAGGGAATGGCTACCCACTCCAGTATTCTTGCCTGGAGAATCCCATGGACAGAGGAGCCTGGCTGGCTATAGTCCATGGGGTTGCAAAGAGCTGAACATGACTGAGCACCTAACATTTAAAACAAGTGACAAAAACAAACTCTTACAATCAGGCAGAGGAAAAGTAGTGCATTGTTTACAGAGGAATAAAGGTAAGAATGACAGAAAATACCTTCTCAGAAGTAACACAAGCCCAAAGGTAGTGGTTAGATATTGTTAAAAGGCTTTTTGTCCGTTTGGTTTGGGGCTTCTTTTGTAGGGGAGGGTTTGGGCTCTCAACCTAGAATTCTACAGCCAGCAAATGTAGCTTCCAAAAATGAAGATGAGAAGTTAAATCAGCTTGTCATCTCACATTTTCTGGTATCACAACTGTTTTCTACTTTTGAAGTTGAGGAAATAAGCTTGGAAAGGCAACTCTCAGTTCTCCTCAGGTTGATCTATAGGTTTGACACAATGTATTCTCAATAAAAATCTCAGCATTATTTATTTTTTTTGGTCACGAATTGACCAGCTATTTCTAAAATTTATATGGAAGAGGAAAGAACCTAGAAAAGCCAAAGCAAATATGAGCAAAAGAACACATTTGGAGAGCTTGCACTAAATGGTTTCATGACCTTGTAAAGTTGCAGTTATTACAACAGTATGGCATTGGTCTAAGGTAAATATATAGATCATCATAACAGGTTAGCATCCACAAATAGGCCTCCTTTGGTCTTTTTGATTTTACAAAAGGTGTGAAAACAATGCAATGAAAATTGCATAATATTTTTAAGCCAGTGGTGCTGGAATAGCTGATTAGCCAAAAAATAATTAAATAAAGCCAAAAAGAGCAATTGGATTTGAAAGAAGAAAAAGTCCCTCAACCGTTACCTCATATAATACACAAAAATTAACTCAATGGATCATACACCTAAATGTAAATGTTTAAACTATAAAATTTTTAGAGGAAAATATAGGGGAAAAATTCTAAGCAATCTTGTACTTCCCAAGGATTTTATTAAGCAGGACATATAAAGCATAAACTACAAAAGAAACAAACTCAATAAATTGGGCTTTATCACATCTAAGTTGTATTTAAAAGGCACTATTATGAATACAAAACTGCAAACCACAGCACGGGAAGTAATATTTGTAAAACATATACCTTATAAAGGGCTTATCATTAGATTACATTAAAAAAAACTCTTACAACACAATAGTAAGAATACTAGCAAGTTACTTCATCAGTTACTTTTACAGATGGTAAATAAGATCATGAAAAAAGGCCCAAC